>NC_080182.1:31829456-31986534 GCF_950295315.1 Erinaceus europaeus | reverse complement strand
TGGATGATCTGTCAAGTGGGGTTTTGAAGTCCCCTACTATTATTGTGTTGCTGTTAATATATTGCAGTAGCTATTTCAGTAGATGTTTGAGGTATTTAGATGGCTTCTCATTGGGTGCATAGATGTTAATAATTGTTAAGTCCTCTTGATTGACTGATCCTCTGAGCATTAAGTAATGTTCATCTGTATCTTTTTAAATTTTATTTATTTTGAAGTCTATAATGTCTGATATGAGAATAACTGTTCCTGCCCTTTTTTGTGGGCCATTGGCTTGTATGATAGTGTTCCATCCTTTCACTTTGAGTCTGTGTGTGTCTTTTTTAGTTATGTTGGTTTCCTGTAAACAACTTATTGTTGGATTGTGTTTTCTGATCAATCGTCCTACTCTGTGCCTTTTAATAGGTGAATTCAGGCCATTGACATTTATTAATATAAAAGATTGAAGATATTTTCACACCATTCTTGTATATTTTTAGAGTGTTCTGATATATGGCTTGTTTATGGTGGTCTGACTGTTTATAGGAGACTTTTCAGAACTTATTTCAGGACAGGCTTAGTGGTAGTTCATTCTTTCAACTGTTGCTTGTCTGAGAAGGGTTTTATGCCTCCATCTAGTCTTAATGACAGTCTAGAAGGATACAATAGTCTTGGTTGAAAGCCTCTGTAGATATTTTGCTGTTCTCTTCTGGCCTGTAGTGTTTGTGTGGAGAAGTCTGCTGCTAATCTTATGGGTTTTCCTCTGTAGGTGACTCATTGTTTTTCTCTTGCAGCCTTCAGGATCCTTTCTTTATCCTTAGTCCTTCCCATTCTAAATATGGTGTGTCTTGGCATCTTGAAGTCTGGGTTAATTCTGTTTGGGACCCTCTAGGCTTCTTGAACCTTTATGTCTTTGATGTTGTCTAAACTAGAGAAGTTCTCACATATTATGTCCTGAATTATGCTTTCTTCCCCTTCCTCTCTTTCTTCCTCTGGTAAGCCAATAATGCGAATATTATGTCTTTTGAAGTCATCCCATAGATCTCTGTTGTTGTTTTCTCTTAATCTCTTTTTGAGATCTCTTACTTCTTTTTTAGTTTTCTCTAATTCGTCCTCTATCTTGCTAATTCTGTCTTCAGCCTCATTGATTCTATTCTCTCTCCCCTCTACTGTTTTCTTGAGTTCTTCTATTTTTTTTTTTACTCTGTTCTGATACTGTTTTAGCTTGTTCAGTTAGTTGTGTTCTTAGCTCAAGTATTTCAGCTTTCAGCTCTCTAATAACCTTGAGATAATTAGTGTTTTCTTCCAGAGTCTCATTTGTTGTTTCTGCATTTCTGTTAACAATTCTTTCAAATTCTTTACTCGCTCTTGTGATAATTTCCTTTAGTAGTGTTTGGATGTTGACCTCATTATTTTGTGCCTCAACTTTTGAGGGGATTTTAGCTGGATGCTTGTCCTGGTTCATTTCTCCAATATTTCTTCTCGTTGGTTTAACCATTAATATAATATTTTACAAAGTCCCTCTCAATTACTGATCACTCTTGCCTGGATTGACTTGTGTCTAAGTAAGTTCATTAAAGGGTTCATAGTTGTGGAAATTGACAGTTGTTTCAATATTATTTTACTCCCTGAGTTGGAGATGAGTGGCTTAAAAGCCTCTTTTGTACTTTTTCTTCCCTGTAGGCTATGGGAGCCTGAGGGCTTTTAAACTATAAGTATGCTTCTTAGCTTAATCACTGACTCCTGACCAAGAAATAAAGCAGGGTTGGGCAGAGATAATCCAGTGTTTATACAAAGAGACTCTCACAGCCCCACCCCACTGGTAGGCCACCAAGGTATAGATCTTCTCCTGAGTTTCCTGGTTAGTTCTCTGTCCCCTGGTGTCAGCACAGAATCTCCCCCCTGCTGCCCCAGATTCTGAGGGCAGTAGCAATGGAGACTCACAGTTGCATTTAGTGAGTCTCAGGGGAGTCCTCTCCTCACTTTAGCCATCTTTATGTTGGTGAAACAGACTGGATTTTGTGTCTCAACTGGTAAACTGCTGGACTGTTACCAGCCAGTTAATCTCTCCCTAGGCTCCTCTCTGTCCATGAGCCATATGTGTTTGCACTCACCAGTGATTTGGTGGCTTCCTGAAGTCGTTCTAGTCCTGTCTTGTTGTGGTCCCAGGTGGTCTCCTTTGGTATTCCTAGTTGAGCCTGGAGAGTAGAGGAGAGAAACACAGCTGCTGCTGCTCCATAGCCCTGCCTCCGGAAGTGAAATTCTCCATCTTTACCTGTAATCTTTGGGTAGCTAATACAAAAAAAGTTTATGGATGAAACTCTCCTGAGCTCTGGTCTCTTGTTTCACAGTGATCCTCATATACTTTCTGTATTTATATTGGTTGAAAGATCAGACTCCGCTGGTCCATTTACACTAGTTGCTCACTAGATGTCTTGGATTCCAACACCACCACCATCACCCCCCTCCCCCCCCATCTCCTGTTTTCAGCATCTCTCTTTTGATTTTGTTTTCTTTTCCTTTCCTTTGGCCTTACATCTAGTTATCTCCCAGGTGAGATGGAAACTTTCTTCCTTGCTGTACAGTAGGTCTCCAGAATGTCTTCATCCAATAACAGAAAGTTTGGACCCCTCAATCAACATCTTCTATGTTCTCTACCGGTTCTGTTTTTTGTTTATATGAGTTTCTCTGTTTAAAATTCCATATATAGGTGAGGTCATACAGTCTTTATCTGGGATTTTATTGATTTATTTAGCATATTGCCTTCAGATTCATTCTATGGTGTCACAAAAGTGGGATTTCCTTTTTTATATAGTGAATATTCCATCATTTGCATATATAGTGTTCTCTATACCTCATTCAGTTTTTCTCTAAAAAAAAAAGATTATGGCGTAAGGAAGGAGGCTTGCTTACTTAACCTGAGACCCTGGATTTGATCTGAACACCCACATGGGAGAGTAACAGAGACAAAAACAAGTGAAACTCACTGAATAGGAGAGCAGTATTTTGGTCTTTCTCTCACAAAAGTTGGAGATGATAAATCTCTCCATTTCTTCTTTGTATTGTTGTTATAAATATCTTTTCAGTTTATACACATATGCACAACTGCTTTTTCTATCACTTTTCTTAATTGAGAACCTGTCCTGTCAGATTGTGAAGCAAAACAAGTTTATATTTCCTTTTTTAATCTCTTCTTCCAGATCCACATACAAGCACATGACACTAATATATTTTCCTTAAATCATATCTCTTCTCTTCTACAATAAGAGTTTCAATCTCTCTTCATGCTCTGTCTCATAAAGTACCTCAATTCAATTGTGATCTGACTCCAACCTACCTTGCATTCAGCAAAGGAAGCTGATCAATTAATTAACACTAAATGTTAATAGATAGCTGTCAGCAGAATCCCCCAAGAGATGTATATCCTTAAAAATTTATTCTGAGGGAATACATTAAACAGTAATCAAGCAATGGACACAAGCTAAATGTAGCAGATGGACATGTGTAATTATTGTATGATTTCCCATTATATGGAATTAATAATGTTTGATGGCATTTACTAATCAAAAAATGTGAATATGACTGATTGTTACATAGCATCTGGTTTGTTCAGTACATTTTACAAAACTCAAGGGTCCAAAATAAACAAGTTCAGGGGCCAGGTGGCTATGCACTGGGTTGACTTTACTAGTTTTGCCTGAGCCTGACAGCTAACATGCAGGATGGCTAAAGTATTGTCTGGAGAGATAGTACCAGAGTTGGCAATATAACTAGAAAGCTGGATCAGCACAGAGAGTAGCTCCCAAATATGGGAAAAGTATAGAAATACAATGGTAAACCCCATCAATCTGACCTAGGGCCCATGTCTAGTCATATTTAGCACTGCAGCCTGTGTAACCTCCAAGTTCCTGTCAGTCTGAGCTCATATTCCTTGGTCACAGATAGGAACAGTCTAGCCTGCACTCATTTCAGGACCCGTCTTCCTCAAGTGACAGAGAGTGTTGACTCAGCCTCTCTTCCGAGAGTGGGGCAGTTGCCTGCCATTGTTCTACATAGAGGGCAAAGTTCTGTAGAGGCCCACACGAGGACTTATGATACTGTCCCTGGTGGAGATGACCAGTGGTCTGTTCACTTCATGTGTACTAGAACTTGACATGTGAAAGAGGGAGAGAGCAGCAGGAACGTTACTTATGTGCATTTGGAGCCTGGGATCAGAGCAGGAACCTCAGTTGTGCATGTCCTATGCTCCTGTCACAAGAAATAGTATTTGCATCCCCTGTGGCACCACACCCAAAACTTCATAAGCTGATCTGAAATAATAATAATAATGTTAGAGCTGGGAAGAAATTTGCTTTGCAGGATGACTTGGGAGGTAGCTGACCTGGTAGGACACATATGCCATGTCCCAAATGCCCCCAACCCCAGCGGAGCCCTGCCCCCCAGCTGTGAGCATAGTGGCATCAGAGAGCTTCCACAAGTGGTGGAACAGTACTGTGTAGTCTCTGCCTTCTGTGTGTGTTTCCTACCCCCCCTCCCGAGTTTTATCGCTGGGGTTTGGTGCCTGCACCACCAGTCCACTGCTCCTGGAGGCCATTTTCCCATTTTTGTTGCCCTTGTTATTGTTGTCAGTTGCTGTTGTGTTGGATAGGATAGAGAGAAATAGAGAGAGGAGGGGAAGAGAAAGATAGACACCTGTAGACCTGCTTTATTGCTTGTGAAGCGATCTCCCTGCAGTTGGGGAGCCCGGGGCTTGAACCAGGATCCTGATGCCGGTCCTTTCACTTTGTGCCATGTGTGCTTAACCCAGGTGCTACCACCTGCCCCCCTCTGTGTGTTTTTCTGTTTCTCTCTCTGTCTCTATCTCTCTGTCTGAAGTGAAAAGAAAGAAAAATAATAGGCCCAAGGACAATGGTTTAGAGTATGCATGAGATTACACGCACACACGCACAAGCACACACTCTTATCCTGCAGGATAATTGGATATTTCAGAGGTATGCAGATATCATTGTTGGTGGTGTTAAATGCTTGCTGGGACCATCAGCTCAGCTTCATGTGAAGGAGCAAAGAATTTAATTTAATGAAATGCAAGGAATTTGGGGTACTTCCAGAATATACTTCATGCATATCAATGGCATCATTTTAATCTCTATCCAGCCACATAATTAGAGAAGGCAGAAGGTGAAAGAGTTGTGACAATAAAATCTTCCTTCAGAATTGGCTGTTCTCTTTTGCAGATTAAAATAGAATCACCTCACCTCACATAGGAGAGGTAAGGACATGTGGTTGGGCTAGGAACACAAAGCAGTTGAAGCTGCAGATTTTCTGGAAACTTCAGCTGTGTAATATAAGTGCGGTGTTGTTGTGAATACATATTCTTAGAGAGCACAGCATAATTTACAGACTCGTGAACTTTCCACAAATGACTCTTTTCAAAGATGACTCATCAGGAGTTTCTGCAATCCTTTTCTCATTCTGCGGACAGTTTTTTAAGGTTGAGATTCCTATGTAGGTTCAGTGGATGTGAATTTGAGAATCTATTAGAAAGTTCTATACTCTGCCACAGTGAAGAAAAATGGCCAAAGAGGAGGGTGAAATTCTTGTTTTTTCCCCAACACCAGAGCACTGCTCAGCTCTGGCTTACGTGATGTGGGGGATTGAACCTGGGACTTTAGAGCCTTGGGCATGAGAGTCTTTTTGTATAACCATTATGCTGTCTACTCCCACCCTGAGGATGGTGAAATTCTTAAAGTCAGATATAGATGCTGTGCCAGTAGCTGATCCCTGGAGCAGGATAATTCCCATGATCACTAATAAAACAGATGAAGCCTGGATGTTGTAGAGAGTTTGCAAGTAAAGATATGGGAGTGTGGATTTGGCCCCCTTCTGTCTATAATTTATGATCCTTAAGCATGAAACTCGCCCTTTTTCATGTTCACTTATCGTGCCCATAGGAGTAATAATAGTAATAATAATAACAATAAAGAAGTGTAAAATTGTGAGGATTCAAGTTGATTTAGTGGTACTGTGTATGGTACTGTGAATGTGCTGAAACACAATGGGTGGACATTTTCTTTGTTTTTATTTTTAGCATTCAATGTTTTAATAAATTACACTTTTTAAGGGATATATATACATATATATTTATTTATAAAAAGGAAACACTGGCAAAACCATAGGATAAGAGGGGTACAACTCCACACAATTCCCACCACCAGAACTCCATATCCCATCCCCTCCCCTGAAAGCTTTCCTATTCTTTATCCCTCTGGGAGTATGGACCAAAGGTCATTGTGGGATGCAGAAGGTGGAAGGTCTGGCTTCTGTAATTGCTTCTCCACTGAACATGGATGTTAACAGGTGGATTCATACTCCCAGCCTGCCTCTCTCTTTCCCTAGTGGGGTGGGTTTCTGGGGAATCAGAGCCTCCAGGACACGTCGGTGGGGTTGTCTGTCCTGGGAAGTTCTGGCTGGCATCCTGCTAGCATCTGGAACCTGGTGGCTGAAAAGAGAATTAGCATACAAAGCCAACCAAATTGTTGACCAGTCATGGACCTAAAGGCTGGAATAGTGCAGATGAAAAGTTGGGGGGTGGGGTCTCTGTTTTGTAGATAGCTAGTAGGCATATTTTAGTTACATTCCAAAGGGCCTGTGGCTATACTAGTTTGTCGTTTTTTTTTTTCTCCCTGAGCCTGACATCTGATATGCAGGTGGATCCTAGTTATTGTCTGGGGAGATGATGTCATGGCTGGAAAAAGGACCAGAAAGCTGGATCAAGGAAGAGAGTAGCTCCCTAATATGGGAAAGGTATATAAATATTGTTTATTATAAACCCCATGAATTTGGTGTGATCTGGGGCCATATTCAGCTTAGGAGCCTATGTGACCTCTGCATCCCTGTACATCTGAGATCACATTCTGAGGTTATGAGTAGGAACGTTCCAAGCTGCCCCAATATCAGGACCCATCTTCCTCAGGTGTAGCATAGAGTATGTTGTCCAGCCTCCCTTCAGTGGATGGAACATTCTCTACCATTGTTGATCCAAGTTGAGGGGAGTGGACATTTTTCTAACCATCATCGATGCTTTGCCTTGCTAACCTCCAATAGAAACCTTCATAAGCTCTCATTGATTTCCTGTAATAAAAATAACATTGTTATACACAACCATCTTTTCACTTTGTTCAGAGAAGTTGAAAGGAGTTTATGCAATGATATAATGATATATATCATAGTTTTTTTTTTCAGACCTGGTGAAGGGGAATACAACGTGTGTGTGGTGGGACAGCAGGCTACTTTTATCAGTATAATTAATTAGGATCGATACTGTTAAAGACTGGCGGAAATGTCAATTAAAGCACGTAAAAGAAAATCTCTAATGTCACATCTAGAATGTGGATTGTCACTGTGTATGGGCCAGGCTGACATGCCCTGGGCTGCCCATTTCTGCTACAATGCACAGTAGTTCTCACACCTGTTGGGGCATTGGAATCCCATCTGAGTGTCGCACACCAGTCAAGGGACATCAAGGTTCTGGTGTGGAGAGGGGATGGGAAGGCTGGAGATTTCTACTTTTTTTTTTTTTGCCTTCAGGGTTATCACTAGGGCTCAGTGCCAGCACTAAGAATCATCCTCTCCTGGAGGCCATTTTTCCATTATTATTATTCCCCCCCCCTCCAGGGTTATTGCTGGGTTCGGTGCCTGCACCATGAATCCACCGCTCCTGGAGGCCATTTTTTCCCCCTTTTGTTGCCCTTGTTGTAGCTTCGTTGTGGTTATTATTATTGCCCTTGTTGACGCAATTCGTTGTTGGATAGGACAGAGAGAAATGGAGAGAGGAGGGGAAGACAGAGAAGGGGAGAAAGATAGACACCTGCAGACCTGCTTTACCGCCTGTGAAGCGACTCCCCTGCAGGTGGGGAGCCGGGGGCTCGAACCGGGATCCTTACGCCAGTCCCTGCGCTTTGCGCCACATGCGCTTAACCCACTGCGCCACCGCCCGACCCCCCCATTATTATTTTTTAATAGAATAGTGTGTTGGGGGAAGAGGGTCTTGGTACTTGTTTCCTTCAACATTAACATTTTATAACTTTGTCATGCATTATCTCAACAAAGAATTGAGGAGAGAGCATGATTTTCAGGAATTTTAAAGTTTATTTGGGAAAATTGAGAACATTCACATTCTAGACCAAGAGAGAGAGACGGAAAGAGTGGGGGAAGCCCCCAGAGTTCTCTTACGTGTTGAGGGACATTCACCTAGGAGAGAGAGAGAGACACCTCATAGCTCTTTTTCACATGTTGATGGGGCGCTTACCTAGAGCCAAGAGCTTGGTAGAGAGGAAGAGAACATTCCCGTGGTGATCAAAGTAGAGAGAGCTTCGAGAGAAAGGAAGAAGCCCCCTACTCACATCTTGATAGGAGGCCCATGTAGGTAGAGGGAGAAAGAAAGAGAAGCTGGTGAGAGCTGGAACTCATGGGACTTAAGCAGAAAGGGAGCCACGCCCACAAGCCTCCTCCCTAAGCCCCGCCTCCACCTTTCCAAGCCACACCTGTCACCACTCCCATTTTCAGGGAGTTACATCAACAGTAGGACAGAGAGAAATTGAGAGAGCAAGGGAAGATAGTGAAGGGGAAAGGTGGAGTCCTGCAGAGCTGCTTCACCACTTGTGAAGCCACCCCCCTGCGGGTGGGGAGCCTGGGGCTGGAACCAGGACGCCCCTGTGCTTCACACTATGTGGGCTCCATCTGGTGTGCTGAGACCCTCCCCACCCCCACCCCCTACCGAAGATCTGTATTTGTTAAATAAAAAAACAAGAAAAACAAAGAAATGCATGGTGACAATGAAACTGAGAATTTAATAGACCCTTTATGCATCCTACCTGAGTGGTATTGTCTTCATTTCCTAGAACTACTTTGAAGGGAGCTCTGCACATTGGAAGATTAGGACACAGGCAGGCAGGGCGTCAGATGGTGAGGTTCAGGTCCCCACTCCCTATCTGCAGGAAGGAATGCTTCATGAGTGTTGAAGCAGGTCTGTGGGTGGCTGTCTCTCCCTCTATCTCCTCATCCTCTCTCAATTTCTCTGTGTCCTATCTAATATATATGGAGAGAGAGAGAGAGAGAGAGAGAGAGAGAGAGAGAGAAGAGTGAGAAAAAGAAAAGAAAGAGTGAGCAAAGAAGGGAGAAAGACAACTTCTCAGGCCAGGGAGGTGGTGCAGTCAAAGAGCACAGGACTTGTAAGCCTGGCATCCCAGGTTCGGTCCCTGACACTGCATATGTCAGAGCTGAGTGCTGCTCTTGTATCTCCTCTCTCCTTCTCTGGTATTAAATAATTTGGGGGGACAAGGTAGAAGTATCCTCTCGCTTTCTGGAGGCCAGAAGTCAAAATGAAGGCTATGGTTGCAGGACCACACTATCTCAGAAAAGTCTAGAGACTCCCACACATCTCTCATAGCATATGGCTGCTGTTGTAAATGACATCCAATTAAAATTACTTATCAAGGCAAAAAATAAGGAGTTGAAACAGGGCATTTATTCTTTTGCAAAAGGGTATGCCACCAACAGTGGCTGTCAGGCAGCAGCAAGCCCCCCTCAGCCTTTTCCCATCTTTTTTTTTTTTTTGCCTCCAGGGTTACCACTGGGGCTCGGTGCCTACACTAGGAATTCACTGCTCCTGGAGGCTATTTTTCTCATTTTTGTTGCTATTGTTGTTGCATTTATTGTTATCGTTGTCATTGCTGCTGTTGTTAGATAGGACAGAGAGAAATCAAGAGAAGAGGGGAAGACAGAGAAGGAGAGAGAAAGATAGACACTTGCAGACCTGCTTCACCACCAATGGTGGGGAGCTGGGGGCATGAACCAGGATCCTTACACCGGTCCATGTGCTTTGAGCCATGTGCCCTTAACCCACTGTGCTACCACCCAGCCCCCTTTTCCCATATTTTATACCTGATGCAGAACTGTCTCCTCCACCCCTGGGCTGGGCTTCAGAGCTCACAGTCTCCCATTGCCTAAATAAGGAGAGGAGGAAGAGAGTCTGAGGGTCTCTGCTAAACACTGGAAGGAGCTGACCTAGAGAATACACAACTACTGGCCACAGGTGGTCAGAGATAACAATTTATAAAAAAAATAAATTTATACTAAACAGTTGATCTATTCATGTTCTTTTGAAGAGGAGACTTAATGATCTCCCGCACTGCCTAGGCATTTGTTTTTCAGAAGGTCATTTTTAATAACCTTATGTGTTGTCTCTGTGTCCAGATATCATCATTTTTGAAATGGAAGAATTAGATTATCCTGATAGCCTCATCTAATTTTGAATACATTCAGATGTTTATGAATACATTCAGATGTTTACAAATACATAAACATATATTTATGAATACATAAAGAGTATTCCTGAATAGGTAGTATTCTAACCTGCTTAATTAGGACTTCCAGTGTCTTTTTTTAAGTTGAGGGGTTTACAGTAAATGCAGTTTTTTATGCAAGTATAAAATTTCTCAGTTTTCTGCAAAATACTCTCACTCCCAACCTAGGTCCTCCTCCACCATCAGGCACCAGGAGTAGAAAGCTCCCCAACCCCATTCTGGCCAGAATCCTATGCTTTGGTGCAATACATCAAAGCAGTCTAATTTCTGCTTGTTGTTTCCCCTTTCTGTTCTTATTTCTCAATTTCTGTGAGAAGTGAGTGAGATCGCCCCACGTTCGTCCTTCTCTTTTTGCCTCATCTCACGTCCCATGATTCCTTCAGTCTTTCAAGACGAGGTACAGGTGAATTCATCATTCTTACTAGTTGCATGGTACTCCACCACTTTCTTAGCCACTCATCTGTTGTTGCAGATCTTGGTTGCTTCTGGGTTTTTGGAGTGGTGGGTGGGCATTCCTCCACCTCCCACACATAGTGTCTGTTGCTTTGCCTCTTTCATTGTGCTGAGAGAAGGAGATGGTACCATTAGGATGCTCATTGCAAAATCTTGCTATGTAAGCTGCATGCCATAAGCACTTATTGTGACATCTCCTTTTCACTTTTTACTCTATCCTCCCTTATTTTTCTCTTCCTCGTGCAAGAATTGTGGGTTTCACTGGCTCAGAGGAAGATTTGTTTATTTACCATAGCACTGATCAGCTCTGGCTTCTCCTGGTGGTGGTGGTTGTGGTGGAATGGAATTGAACCTGGGACTTTGGAACCTCAGGCATGAAAGGCTTTTTGCATAACCATTATGCTAGCTTTCATGCCTTAGGGTAGGATTTTATTGCCGGGCCAAGAAGTAGCAGTTTACTTAAGACAAGTCTACTCAGTCTTCCTTTTTCCTTTTTCTTTCCTTTTTTTTTTTCTTCCTTCCTTCCTTCCTTCCTTCCTTCCTTCCTTCCTTCCTTTCTTTTTTGAACCATCTTGATAAATTTCCTAGAGCAGGAAATTCAGTTCTGCTACACATTTAAGGAAATGACTGCTAGGTATGATATGAAAGCCCAGGTTATTTAATCTTCTTGCATCTCATCTTAACTCCACTTGGTTCCCAGCCAACATTAACATCCAAGACATTCATTTCTGAACTACAGGTTGGACCTAATGTCTAATGACTGTTGTCTAGTGGGGGGGGGCAGGGGGTCTGCTGACCCACTGAATCAGTTTGTTAGGCCTCCCAGCTAGATCACTGTGTTACCATGTACTAGTTTGACTACCAAGCTAATTGATTAGGGTTAAAGCTAGTGAACGTCAAAAGTAACAATAAAACATTATGTTAATTGGCCCTAATGAAGATGCATATTTAGAATCCATTAGCTGAAATCCCACATCAACACTAGAATAGTCAAAATTTGGTCAGGATTTTAATTTATTATATTGAAGCAATTACTGATTTAGGGGAGTTCACAGGAAGAAAGTCTCTTCCCGAACAATTTGCGGAGCAGTGCTTAACCTGTGTCAGCCCCAGATAAGTCTACTCTGTTTCTCTAGGGGGGAAGATGGTTGTTAATGCTTTGTGGTGGGTGTAAAGCACTGGAAACAATTCATAAAGGTCCTCCCATTTGTATGTTGCTCCTGTGTGTTGCAGAAGCTCAAGCCCAGGTCCTTCTGTATGATCAAGTGTGTGCCCTACCAGGTGAACTATCTCCTGATGCCAAGAGTCAATTTTAAAAGACTACAAAGATCTGTATTTATTGAGACAGTGAAAGGGCACCTTCCAAAGTGTCCTTTATGGGGGAAACCTGGCAGTAGTGCACCTGGTTAAGTGCACATAGTATAAAACACAAGGACCCACACAAGGAACCAGGTTCGAGCCCCAGGCTCCCCACCTGCCAGGAGGACTCTCCATGAGTGGTGAAGTAATTCTGCGGGTGCCTTTCTTTCTCTTTCCCTCTCTATCTTCCCTCCTGTCTCAATTTCTCTCTGTCCTTTACAATAAAACGGGGGGAAAAAAATGGCTGCCAGGAGCAATGGATTCAGAGTGTTGGCACTGAACCCCAGCAGTAATCCTGGAGGTAAAACAAACAAAAAAACCAAACAAAAAAATACCAAAATGTCCTTTTGGGCATTTTATTGTTGTTGAAAACGTACATAGAATAAATAGACTATGAATATGTGTGAGGCCGTATATTGCTGGCCGGGTCAGTTTTGGGTGCCATTCTCTTCCCTTCATCCAGTGCACGTTGTTGGACAGGAGGCTTTGTCACAGGAAGCAGGTGTGCTGGTGAGTTAGTTCACTGAGGCAGTGCACCTGGAGCTCTACTTTACCACTCGTGAAGCTTTCTCCCTGCAGGTGGGGACCAGTGGCTTGAACCTCAGTGCTTAAACACTGAAATGTGTGTACTCAGCCAGGTGCACCACCACCTGGTCTCTATCTCTCTTTCTTTTTCTCTCTCCCTTTCCTCTTATGCCTTGTCCTGTCGCCTCTCCCCTCTCTTTCTATCTCTATCTAAAATTATAACAACAACAATAATGATACCAACAACAGCAAGAGGAGACAAACCCTACTTCACAAAGCAGAGGAATGAGACATACAGGGAATTATTAGTTCTCGCTGAAGCAGCCCTGATTTTCAACTAAGCGTTTGTTTTACCATGCTGCATCGAGCATCTCGGATTTACTGCCAGATGTTAAAAGGCAATATAGTTAGCTAATTGTGACTTAATAATCTTTGTGCACGTATGTATGTGCACATATTTATTTTGCATACTGATGAAGATTGGGAAGGAAAAGCAAATAAAACATATACCTAAATAATTAGCATAGTACACAGTTAATTCAATCATACTTAATATTGTTGGCATTATAGACCTCAGAGAATATGCTGGAGAATATTTATCTTACCTCCAGAAAAGAAAAATGTACGTGAGCAAAATTTTGTATATAATTTTGGGAAGAAAGCGATGTTCACAAACTGAGGTTCATCACAAACTGATTTTCTGAATTCAGATGAGGAACTTTCAGATTAAATAGTCCCAAGTTTGTTTTTTTTTTTTTTTTCTATTTTTCCTTGTGTTCTTCTTGGCCAAATGTTAGTATAATATCTTTTATATTTCTTCTTTTTTTTTTTTTTTGCCTCCAGGATTATCACTGGGACTTGGTGCCTGCACTATGAATTCACTGCTCCTATGGCCTTTTTTTTTTTTTTTTATAGGACAGAGAGAAAATGAGAAAGACAGGGAGAGAAAGATAGACACTTGCTCACTACTTGTGAAGCGACCTCCCCTTACAGGTGGGGGGCTGGGGGCTGGAATCAGAATCCTTGCACTTCATACTATGTACACTTGACCCAGTGCGCCACTGCCCGGCCCCCTCTCTCTTATATCTCTGCCTATGCATGGCACTGCATTTTCTTCTCAAGATACCCTTACAATGAAAGAAAGTATGGAATGAAAGGTGCCTTTGTCCACTATAGCCATTTAGGGAGCCTTCACCTCTTGAAGATTTAAATAATGAGTCTATAAATGTCTGCCATTTGTGAGAACTTGTGTGATTATAAGAACATTTATTATATTAGATTATAGGGGTAGGTTAAAAATGTGACTAGATATTTTAAAGACTGTGTAGTAAGCAAACACACACCCAATAGTCATGCAATTCCATGCTTAAAATACTCTTGGACACATTCCTGTTATAGAGGCTAGGTAAAAACACTTATTATTTTTTTTTTAATATGATTCCCACAAAAGGGCAGACAGCTGACCCAAGCTGTAAAATAAATGAATCGAAGTAGTTTAAAACTTTTCCCTTTTTTGCGGGATTAATGTTTTACATTTGACAGTGAATACAATAGTTTGTATGTGCGTAACATTTCTCAGTTTTCCACATAACAATACACTTATTAGGAACCTGAGTGATCTCATCTGCAAACAAACAAGCAAAATGCTTTTACTCTCAAAAAGGAAACGAGAGAACACAGAAAATAATGTGTGAATTTGGAGAGAGAGAGGGAGAGCGAGAGCAAGAGAGAGAGAGAAAGGTCATAGTTAATCCAGCCAATGCAAATTGGTGAAATTTTTAGGTTACAAATACTAAACCAAGAGTAGTTTTTTTTGTTTTTTTTTTTTCGGTGTTGCAAGTCCTGGAAGAAGCTAAACTTTATCTTTTGCCTGATGTGGGAGCAGAACTAAGTAGGAATAGATGCAGAGCTGGAAACAGGAAGTCCTGGCAAGAATTTACAGGATTTCGGTGGAGGGTGTGGAACGGGATTACATTAATGCCACAGATGATGTTGGACTCCAGCTGAATTTGGACTGCATGTTTTCAATACGTAAATTATGAATGTGTAAGTCATTTATAATTCAGTTATGTTCTGTTAAGGGAAAACTATCCTGACCTTAAGAACTCTTAATATGCACGCTCTATATTTGGGCCTATTATATAACTCACCACAACTTCTGGGCTTTCTTTGTTGTAGCTATTTTTTTTCTAGTAGTTGAAGGTGAACAAGGGACTTGGAAGAAGACAACGGAATCTCTCCATCCCTATTCAAAATTATGTAAATGAGGCTCAAGAAGTGTCCTTGTTCTTTTTATAAATAATTGTCTGCATTCAGGGGCTGGTGTTGGCTCAGACCCCATCCCTCTTGCAGGTGAAAATTGCAATAACAGAATCATGACTAACTGTCCCACCACTCCCCTCCGTGGGGAGCCTGCCTTCTCCCTCACCGCACTCACTCAACATTGACTTCAGAGTTTCAATTTTTCTCTGTCCTATATAATAAAAAAGAATTAGAAAAAAATTAAAGAGGACAAAAAAAAATGGCCACCAGAGCAATAATCCTGGAGACAAAAAAGAAGAAGAAAAAAGTCCTCTCTGCTTTCGTTTTAGGAATTCCAGTATTTTTTTTTATTGGCTTTGATATCTTAATCAATATTTGAAAATGAAGGATTGCAAAAGCAAGACACACTTGAGTATTTCGGCATCATCCCAGAATATTCGGAGGGAAAGCTTGCTGGGTTCATTACTGTGGTGTTGGGAGTAGAGTCAATACATAACAAGACAACCATGGTAATGAATGATAAGTGGACCATTTTCAAGACAATGCGAGTTTATTTTAGTTTCAAAGGGGAAAAAAAAAAAAAAAAGAAAGTCAAAGCCCTGGAGTCTTTAGGGTTTCTGTAGCTGAGAACCTTCCAGAGGTGTCTTGGGTAGGAGGAGAGGCTGCTCTCCATATAGTTTCAAGAAGATGACTTTTTCAGACTTATACAGGATGTATCCACAGTCAGTGAGACGCTGAGGTAGATCTTTGCGGAGGAGGTTATTATTCTCACACATATAACCAATGCAAGGTTTATTTAAAAGGCATAAAGTTGGGGGCCAGGTAGTGGTGCACCTTGATTAAGTGCAGATAGTACAGTGCACAAGGACCCAGGTTCAAGACCCTGGTCCCCACCTGCAGGGGGAAAGCTTCATGAGTGGTGAAGCAGGGCTGGAGGTATCTCTTTTTTTCTCTTTCTCTATCTCCCCCTCCCCTCTCAATTTCTCTCTTGTGTCTATCCAATAATAAATAAATGAAATCAAAAAAATAAAAGGTAGGGGTCGGGCAGTGGCGCAGTGGGTTGGGCGCATGTGGCCCCCGGCTCCCCACCTGCAGGGGAGTCACTTCACAGGCGGTGAAGCAGGTCTGTAGGTGTCTGTCTTTCTCTCCCCTTCTCTGACTTCCCCTCCTCTCTCCATTTCTCTCTGTCCTATGCAACAGCGAACAACATCAACAATGGCAATAATAAAGACCACAGCGAGGCTACAACAAACAAGGGCAACAAAAAGGGGGAAAAATGGCCTCTAGGAGTGGTGGATTCATGGTGCAGGCACCGAGCCCAGCAATAACCCTGAAGGAAAAAATTAAAAAATTTTTTAAAAAAGGCATCAAGTGTATGCTTTTTTCAGGACATTGCTAAGTTGTAGATTATTGTGGGATAGTTCTGTTTTCTGGCATGCAATTTCAACCAATGCAGCTGATCTATAAACTAGACATTGTGGAAGAACTCCATTTTTTACATAATTCCTAAATTTAGACTTAAAACACATTAGAATGTATACATCACTACGCTCAAAAAGATTTTTTTTTTTGTCTTTGGTTTTCTGAGTGCTATAAAAAGTGATAAATTTCTCTAAAAAGACCTTTCTACCTTATCCATAAAACAACCAAAATAACCCTTCATGGATTGTTCTCTTCTGTCAACTTAAAAGAGTTTATACCAGGCGTGGGTCACTTGAGCAAGAGGTGTTTCTGTAGAATAAGTTGAAAGACAAGGCAAAACTGATACGCTTTAAAAGAAATAGTATTTGTTATTTGAGGACTGTTAGGTATTCTTTTTTTTTAAATTTCATTTATTTATAAAATAGAAAATATTGACAAAACCATAAGATAAGAATGGTAAAATTCTACACAATTCCCACCACCAGAGTTCTGTCTCCCATCCCCTCCATTGGAAACTTTTCTAATCTTTTATCTCTGTGGGAACATGGACTCAGGATCATTATGGGGTATAGAAGGTAGAAGGTTGGCTTCTGTAATAGCCTGAAATTGAGCTTTTGTCTTCAAAAAAAAAAAAAAAAAAAACCCTGCTGGTGGTAACAGAGGCACCAAGTCCTGGCAATCATATGGCAGATAAACAAATAAATAAATAAATAAATTGGGGCCGGGTGGTGGTGTACCTGGTTTCAGGCACATGTTACAATGCTCAAGGACCCAGGTTCTAGCCTCCAGTCCCCTCCTGCAGGGGGAAAGCTTTGCAAGTGCTGAAGCAGGGGTGCAGGTCTCTCTCTCTCTCTCTCTCTCTCTCTCTCTCTCATCCCCTTCCCTCTCCTCTAGTTTTCTGGCTATCTCTATCCAATAAATAAATAAAGATGATTAAAACTTAATTAATTCCTTAGTTAAAATCAAATCAAATCATCAACACATCTTCCTAGAGACAGGAAGTGGTTAAGCTTGTGAAGGGTAAAAATCCAGAGAGAGCTCAGCAAATACATTACTGACATATTTTCGTCTTTATTATTATTTCCCCAGTTAGCACTTGCCTGGGGCCAAGTAGCCACGCACAGAAGAGTTGGAGGAAAGGATTGTTTCACAGTGTCATTGCGCTCTTGTTTATTGACAGTCTTGCTGTCTGACTGAAGCCCCCGTTCCTGGAAGGTGATACATTGCAGTGAGAGTCCTCAGTAATGATGACATAAATTCCACTTGATCTGCATTTATCGAGCTCATTAGGCATCTGTGATTTCATTAATGTTTGATTACCGAGTATCTCATAGTACTCACAACAAAGGTGTCATATCCATGGAACAGAAAGTAATTAATTTTTTCCTCAAGAATTTCCCCTCCCCCTGTGAAGGCTTCGGAAGGGCTTGTCTTAGCATGACTTCACAGGGGTCCTTTGGTGGCTTAAGGATCTGTCTGGATGGAGCAGTCCACCTGAGCGTTTTCTTTAGCCTGTCTGGAGGGAAAGCCTTAACCCACATGTCAAGCTCACACGCTTGAAAAGTTGGCCAGGAGGACACTGGGCAGTGATGCACCCAGGCGAGCTCACACAGTAGGAAGCACGAGGACTCAACACAAGGATCCTGGTTCGAGCTACCGGCTCCCCATCTACGGGGGGGGGGGGTGTCACTTCACAAGCAGGTCTGAAGATGATGCCTTTCTCTTTCCTTCTCTATCTTTCCCTCCTCTCTGAATTTCTCTCTGTTCTGTCCAGTAAAATGGGGGGTGGGGAGGGAATGGCAGCCAGGAACAGTGGATTTGTTGTGCAGGCGCCAAGCCCCAGCTATGATAACCCTGGAGGCAAAGAAATTTTGCCAGAAAATGAAGTGAAAGAACAGTAAGGTAATGGATGTTGAAGGTTTCCTGAATTAGAATAAGACCTTTTCCCAGAGGGACCTGGAAAGTAGGCTGCCGAGTTAATGCCTTTCTTTTAAAAAAAAAAAAATTTATTTATTTTCCCTTTTGTTGCCCTTGTTTTTTATTGTTGCCGTTATTATTGTTGTTTTTGATCTTGTCGTTGTTAGATAGGACAGAGAGAAATGGAGAGAGGAGGGGTAGACAGAGAGGGGGAGAGAATATCAGACAGACACCTGCAGACCTGCTTCACCGCCTGTGAAGTGACTTCTTTGCAGGTGGGGAGCCAGGGGCTCTAACCAGGATCCTCATGCCGGTCCTTGCGTTTGGTGTCGCGTATGTTTAACCCCTTGCGCTGCTGCCCGACTCCCAAGTTAATGCCTTTCATGACTGTGGGTGTATATGCATCGAAACAGTGGTGTGTGTGTTGATCATGGAAAAAGCAGTCCGCCTCAGTTCCTTGCCTTCTTCTTCAACTTCAGACAGATCGCAGAAGCTGCAGCTGTTGCAACAGGAGGCAGGGCATACACCTCACCGTGCTTCTGTCATTCATCATGTTTCCCCCGTGGCATTTGCATGCCAGTTTCACAGAGGTCATATTGTTTGGTTCTTGTGATGCACCTGTCGCTGTGCTTTTTAGATTCCATGTTGTGAGTTTTTTTTTTTTTTTTTAAGTGAGATTGGTGGCGACAGGGTGGAGGGTGGGCTCAGTGACTTGTCCCAGGGGCACTTGGCTCATCTGAGGTAGACCCTGTATGTGGACCTCTATTCTCCAAGCTTACTCTTTCTGCTGCCCTGTAGCTGCTGGGGATGATGGGAAGGGAGGGATGCAGGTGCTGGCAGAAGCAAATTGTTCTTGTGGTCTGGGAGGTGGCTCAGTGGAAAAAGAAGCAAACTGGTCTTGGTGTAGCCAGGATATGCTGTTAGCGCTATCAATGGATTTGACTATACAAATTGTAAATCACAAAGGTATATATGGCATGTTAATTTTTGTTCTAAACAATGCATAAAAAGACCTTGCTAAGACATTACCAGGACTCAACTATTCTGGGAAGTTTCAGAATTCCCCGTCATTCCCCAATACCTACTGAGTTGGTTCCTGAAACTCATCTTCCTCATTTATCAGGATCAGCCTCCGCCTCCGGAGGTTCACCCCCTCTGACTTACTGTTTCATGGTCTCGGATTAACCCTGAAGACTTCCTAAGCTCTCTTTGCCTCTGATATCTAGAAGAGGGGTCTGCTGTCTCTGCACTTGGCTAACTTCTCCTTGCTCATTAGAACATTATGCCCCCCCAAACTTGTCCTGACTTCACCCACACGTGCAGGGAGGGCCTCCTCTTTCATGCTCTGCAGCTGTTCTTTGCATGTTTCGTCTTTTGCATTCATCAAGGCTTCTTCATTCATCTTTTCTTTTCTCTGGGGAATGTGTGGACTTTGGACTGGTAATACCACTGTCCCGCTCATTGTCACACTTCTGTGTTTAGAGTAATTCTTGCTATTTGTAAGCACTTAATAAATGCTTGATAAATGAGTAAATGATGCTTTTTTTTTCCTTCAAAATTTGATCCTGGGCTCTTAGATCTTCATCCATTCTTGGCCTGGAAGATGACACAGTGGACTCATAACCACAAGATTCTGGGTTTAATCCCTTGCACCCTCTGTGCCAAAGCACTGCTGCCAACTCTCTCCCACTCTGTTTATCTGCCACTTATGAAATAAACTAAGCATTTAAAGAAAATTAATTCATTCAACAAAAATTTTTCTTAGTTTCCTCTTAAACTATGCCTTGTCTGTCTCTCTGTCTCTTTTCTGCCTGCCCTCTCAACTTCTATCTATACAGTAATAAATGAATAAAAATATTTAGGGGGCAGGCAGTGGTGCACCTGGTTAACTGCACACACTACAGTGTGCAAAGACCTAAGTTCAAGCCCCTCATCCCCACCTGCAGGGGGAAAGCTTCACCAGTGGTAAAGCAGGTCTGCAGGTGTCTTTATGTCTCTCTTCCTAGCTCCCCCTTTTGATTTCTCTCTCTGTCTCTCTTCCTAGCTCCCCCTTTTGATTTCTCTCTGTCTCTATCCAATAATAAAGAGAGAATTTAAAAACATTTAAAAAGGAAATTGATGATGATGGAAGGAGACAGCATCTCTTTGGATATTGCTGCATTTGTTTCAGATGATAGTAGGCCAACCACCAAGCTCTCCACCTGCATGAATTATTCCTGAAACTCAGCCTGGCTGATAGGAGGAACTGTATTAAAAGGGCCTTCTTGGGTCACCACAGATTAACAGGATCTATGGGGTGACCTTGAAGAGTTTCAGCACATTCTCCAAGAACAGCATTCAATTAATCTGGAGATGATCTCTCTTATCTTAAAGCACCGTATGTGTTTCTCTACTGTCTGAGTCTTTTGATGAGAGGACTTAATGTTACCCTTATCCTTAGTAACTCCAAAAGTTTAAAGAGTCAGCTCAGATTATACTGTGAAATATCTGCACTAGACCTCCTTTTCTTCTAGCCCAGAACTTCATGACAGTTCATATCCTTGTTAGCGAGCATAAATCAAACCACCATCCACTGCAAGGAAGCAAAGATGTTTATTGACGAATTGCAATCCGGGCCGAGATGGTGACTGGTGTTAGTCTACCAAGCTCCAAGCTCGACCCCGAACAGGGCTCAAACCACACAATTTATAGGAATTCAGACTACACTCAGGGAGGGGGAGCACATCACCTTATCAACCTACATCCAATGACAGGCTATAGCAAACACAAAATCCAATCATTTCAAACTTAGCAAAAAGCGGGGTCCATACAAAGCAAAGCGCGGGCTAATTTCAAACCTTGCAAAACCAGACAACCAATAAGACTTGACCAGGTATTAGGTCCTCACATCCCCCTACCAGGCCATACCAGGCCATCTGGCGACCAGTATACTGCTGGGGCTGTGCAGAGGTCCTGATAAGGCTAGCCCTCACACAGAACTTCTGCAAAACACCTGATTGCCTTCACTGATTAGTCCCGTTCTTCAAAGGGAAAAGGGCAGGGAACTTTCCACCTCATACTACAAGCAACTCATACTAAAAGCACTTAACAAACAACTGCATACAAAGGGTATTTCAAGGCTACTGCCTTTTACAATCCTCTGCCCCCATTTTGCATGACAGCACCAGAAATTGAGGTCTTAAAAATGGGGTTTTATTTACAAATCTCCCTAACAGCATGTGCCCCCCCCTTTTTTTTCTCACCCGGGCTGTAAGTTCCAAACCATTTAAATGTTCTATCTTCGAATTGCAAACCATATGATCCTTGGTATGTTCATGGAGTCTTCAACACAACTCCAAGCAGCAGGAGCATGTTCTCCTTTGCTACAGCATGGCTGGGACGGGAAGGAATCCTGTTGAGTGAAATGGGCCAGGAAGAGGAAGACAATTACTAGGTGATTTAATTCACAGATTGGGGGTAGAGTCTAAGAAACAAAATGAAGGCGTGTGTCAAAAGGACATGAAAATGCTAGTTGGTAGGGAGATATGGAGCCCTATGTTCACACCTGTCTTCTTCACAACTAAGATTTGAACGCAACGTGGATGTCCATTTATAAATGGCTGGAGCAAGAAGTTAAGAGATAACCTGTGACCTTGAGAGAACCACTGCAGTTCCCAGTGAAGGAGGGTGGGGATCTGGTGCTGGAAACAGTATGGGATTATATACCTGTCATTTTGTAATCTTGTATATCAAGATGAAGTCACTAAGATATTTAAAAAAACTATGGGAAATATACTCTATGGAATACTGCTCTGCAATTTAAAGCTGATATTGGTTTCTTTGGGATAACGTGGATGAAACGAGGTGATTATGCTTAGAGGAATAACTAAGAAGGTGTGAGACAACTATCAGATGATTTAGCTCTTATATGATATACAGAGAAGTGAAACACATGAGCTTGCAAAGGAAAAAAATAGAATTAGCCAACTTGCTTCTAAGACGTTGTGTATGTGTGTGTGTGTGTGTGTGTGTGTGTGTGTGTGTGTGTGTGTGTGTGTAGAAGGGGGGTTCAGAATTTAGGTGGTGGGTGTGATGTTAATTTGTATGCATGGCAGCATATAAACCACTATTACGTCACTAATAACAATTTTGAAAGAATACAGGAAAAGGAGAATACACTGTATTTGCAATGGACTGTAGTTCATTGCAACAGATTGGGGGTCTCAGAAGGGAGAAGGAAGGAACACCAAGAGGAAGTTGGTGACGGAGTCCCTGTGGCACAATCAGATGTTGCTTTGGTGGAGGGAGTAATGGACTGACTCCTGTCTAGGGTGACTGTGGACATCAACCCTTAGGGCAATAGCAGTTCTGTAAGTCAACAGTTCGTAAATAAAGTGATAATCAAGCTGGAAAAAAAAAATCTCCTGATCTCCTAGCATTTTTAATGGCAGTTGTATGAGAACCCATGTTCTGAAGAACAGAAAGGGATTGCTTAAATTCTTCAGGATGCTGTTTGCTATGAGGCCTTCTAAGCGAACAAGAATTGGTAGAGATGAACCACATTTTTCAGAACAAACCAATGAGAATCCACTTACTCAAAGCTTGTAAGACAGGCAATGGACATAAAGAGATACCAGTTAGAGATATCTGTGGACGAGGGAGATAGTTCACCTTTTAGGGCTCCTGCCTGGTCATGGAAGAGTCCCCAGCACCACACTGTAGTGTTATAACTCGAGGGCAAGCGTTGGTGCTGTGTCTTCCCCAGAACAGATGTGTCTGTTCGCATCCATTCATTGCCTCCAGGGCTTCTCATCTGCCTGATTCTACTACTCCTGGCAGAACTTGGCTTTTTTTCTTTTTTTTTTTTTCTAAATAGAGAGTAAGAGACAAAGAGGACAATAGAGACAGAAGAGGGAGAGACACTACAGTATCCACTACTTTTGAAGATTTCCCTTTGCATGATGCTCCTTGGTGCTGGGGACTAGAACCCGGGTCCCCATAAAAGGTAAACTGTGAGCTCTACTCTGGGAACTATCTTGTAACCCCTTCTTTATATTTACTTATAAATATGAAACTCAGAACAGTTAAAAGTTGTGTGATTTGAAACATGCTGGGAGTATGGGTTGACTTGTCAATGCCCATGTCTAGTGGAGAAAAAATTACATAAGTCAGACCTTCCACCTTCTGCACCCCATAATGATTCTAGGTCCATACTCCCAGAGGGATAAAGAATAGGAAAGCTTCCAGTGAATGGAACTCTGGTGGTGAGAATTGTGAGGAACTGTACCCCTCTTATCCTATGGACTTGTTGATCATAATTAATCAATAAAAAATAAAAAGAAAAGAGTTGTGTGGTTTAAGGGAAAGAGCCAGTCTTCTCTTCCATATTCTACATTTTAACTGTGATTCTAATGGTTACCATACAAGAGTGGAAACACTACGTTTATATCACACATTATTTCTCCTGTCAAAACTTCTCAGTTCTAAGTTGTCACCAAGACTATATAACTATGAACAACCAGGGTGACAAATGCAAGAAGATCTGAGTCTAGAACCAAAAAGTGTTGATGGAGAAGCTAGGAACTCCAAAAAACCAAGCCTAAGAACTCAAAAAAAGAACATAGGGAAAGAGAAGTGACAACCTTTGGTTTGAGTCAGAAGCATGTATGCCTTGAAGAGAGATGCTGGTTAAAAGGATGCTGTGTTCTCAGCTGAACTTTCACTCAACACAAGTCATCAGAGCAGCACAACTGGGAAAGAATTAGTGCTATCAACCCAGGTGCCCATCCACAGATGAATGGCTGAATAAGTTGTGGTCTATATATCCAATGGAATAATGTTCAGCTCTTATAAATGGTGAAGTCACCTTCTTCCTCTCGTCTTAAACTACTGCAGTTTCCAATGGAAGGAATGAGGACACAGACTCCACTGGTGGGAACGGTGTGGAACTCTACCCCTGTTACCTAATAAGTTTGTAAATCAACATTAAATCTGTAATAAAATAAAATGAAAGAAAGAAGGAAAACAAAAGAAAAAGAAGAGAAAAGAAATAATCTTCCCAACTTCCACCTTGATCTTGAATTCTAGGTGGTAGGGTTCTGCATGTGATAGTTATCTTGACAAAATCTCTGGTATGTTCTGAACAGTCTAGAAAATTCTCTGGACTTGGATGCCATGGATTTAAGTTCATTGTTTAAAATTAAAACTTAAAAAAAAAGCAAGCAAGCTAATAGTATAACAATGTGGAGATTTTCATGCTGGTCGATTTTTTTTTTTTTTTTTTTTTTACTACTCAGAGCCTAATAATCCTGGACTGGGAGGCATGATTAGAAATTACACAGAGAGGGCCAGAAAGTGGCTTATATGGCAGAATTCACATGTCATCACACATAAGGACCAGAGATTAAACCTGTTGGATTCTCAAGCATGAGGTCCAGAGTTTGATTCCTGGAATGGCATGTGCCAAAGTGATGCTCTTCTCCCCTCTCTCTTCCCACTTCTTCCTCATAAGTAAAGAAATAAGTGTTAATACTATTATCCCTATATTCAGAGTTACATGGAAATATTAATCAACATTTGCTTGCTTCCCATCATTTTGCTATTTCAGTGGAAACTGGAGGGAGGAGTGTGCAGTGGTTAGGAACCAAAAAAGTAGAGAAGAAATTACAGCAGGAAAAATAGACTTGTAAGGAAATATGGGGAGATGGGGATGTGACCACAGAATTGTAAGCAAAGCATTTTGAAAAAATGGACATTCATTGTGGAAAAGGGCTTTTAATATTCCTCTCCTGTCTATTGTGCTATGTGCTCTTTGTATACTATTCAATAAAGGTAATAAGGACTTATTGAGTTTCTACATAGTTCAGGCTGTGTGCTGATGATCTGGAGTCTGAAAAGATAAATCTTTAACCCGAAGCCATTTACATTCAAATAGAAGAAAGGATACTCTCATACAAACAACTGAAATGCAATGTAGAACTGGACATGAGTCACAAAAACAGGAACAAACTACCTTTGGAGTGTTATAAGTTGGTAAGGTCACCCTTTCTTAGAGCTAAGACTGCCAACTGGGAACAAAACCTAATATAGGTGATTAAAAAATCTTTAATAAAGGAACTACTTATAGAACAAACATGGAGTAGGTTCAAGAGGGCCAGCAAGAAGTGTTGAGGTTGCCTGGTCTTAGCTGTTCCGGGAAGCCTAGCCCTTAGCTCTAATGGGACCGAGGGAATAGCTTTCTCAAGTTGACTGGGGTGTGGAACCAAGAACAACTGCCCCCAGGAGCATCAGTTATCCAAAAATCAGCACCATGGACAGCGAATGCCCTCCACCAAGGAGAGAGCGAGAAGATGTCTTCAGCTCTCTTCCCCACTGTGACCCTTTGCTGATGCATCACTTGGCCAAGCTGTACTCTGTCAGCTGATGTGGGGCCCTGTTAATGGACTCAGCACCCTGGGAGACATTCAAGGCAGGGAAAGAAACCTTTGAGGATGAGGAAGCAAATAACATCCTACTTGCAAATATAAAGAAGGAGCAGGCTTTCAGCCACCAAGTTGCAGACATTACTATGATGCCATCCTGATTTCTCTGGGCAGACAGCCTCACCAATGTGTCCCAGAACCACACCTCTCGAGAGCCCTGCCCCACTAGGGAAAGACAGAAACAGGCTGAGAGTATGGATCCGTCAGTGCCCATGTCCAGCAGAGAAGCAATTACAGAAGCCAGACCTTCCACCTTCTGTACCCCATAAACAATTTTTGTCCATACTCCCAGAGGAGGGAGAAATGACAGGAAAAGATGACCAGAGGGCTCTGAACCCCAATTCCATCAGGACCTGAAGGGTTTGTCAACAGGAATCTTGTTTTTAACCATCACTGAAAGGGAAGCAAATCTGTAAAGCACCAGAGGAAGTCATGCAGTTGTTTCTCTTACCTGAGAGAGAAGAGAATAAAAGGAAGAATGGGCAGAATAGTAATAGGTATAGCTATGACTTAGAAAAGAAGTGAAGGGGGAGTCGGGCTGTAGTGCAGTGGGTTAAGCACAGGTGGCGCAAAGCACAAGGACCGGCATAAGGATCCCGGTTCGAACCCCCGGCTCCCCACCTGCAGGGGAGTCGCTTCATAGGCGGTGAAGCAGGTCTGCAGGTGTCTATCTTTCTCTCCCCCTCTCTGTCTTCCCCTCCTCTCTCCATTTCTCTCTGCCCTATCCAACAACGACAACAACAATAATAACTACAACAATAAAAAGAAGTGAAGGTAGGACCATAGAAAATATGGACAACAATATATAGATAGATATAGATAGATATAGAAATAAAGTCAATCCCTATCTCTGACCTTGGGAGAAATACTGCAGTTTCCAATGGAGGGGAGGGGAACACAGAACTCTGGTGAGAACAGTGTGGAATTACACCCTTTTATCTTATTTCTATAAATCATTAATAATAAATAAGAAGGAGCTGGTCTCTCACTGTGGTTTCAATTTGTTTTTCTTGGAGAGGTTTGGTTTGGTTTGGTTATTGTTTCTTTTTTTTTTTTTTTTTTTTGCCTCCAGGCTTATTTACGTCCAGGTTTGCTGGGTTTCGGTGCTTGCACTATGAATCCACTGCTTCTGCAGCCATTTTTTTTTTTTTTTGATAGGACAGAGATAAATTGGGGGGGAGATATAGAGAGGGAAAGAGAAAGACACCTGCAGATCTGCTTCACCACTTGTGAAGTGAGCCCCCTGCTGATGGGGAGTGGGGGTGGGGGGACTCAAACCAGGATCCTTGTGCTTCATACTATATGGCTTAACCTGGTGTGCCACTGCCCAGCCCCCTCAACTTGTATTTCTCTGAGGATATGGAGCCTTTTTTTCATATGTCTGTGGACCATCTGTGTGTCATCTTTAGGGCAATCCATCTTTAGGGTGGGTGGAAATGGAAGTGATTGTGCTAAGTGAAATAAGTGAAGATGGAAAAACAACTGCCAGATGGTTTCACTTGTTGTGACTCCAACAGGAGTTTGGGACTAGTAGTATAGGAATGACGTCAACCTGAGGTGGGACATACAGAGAAGGGAATGTATAAAAGGCACGGGACTTGGAGCAGGTGGCTCTTTTCTGGCTGCTGCTGCTTCTCCTGGTCAGAAGCATCTTGGAAGAGATGCTCTAGGTACCCGCCATGGCTACTTCTCCCGAGAACTGAACATGTGTGACTCTGCTAGCTGGTAAAATTTTAGACCCCTGTACAGCCATGAGCAACCTCTACCTCAGCTGATAATTGTTTATCTTATGGGAGTAAACTTTTGATAACTATACTCAGACTTTATGGACCTAGCATACTCTTAATCTGAGGATAATTGCTTTGCTTATTTTTGTGTATCTAAATATATGCCCTGTGCTTTTGTAATGCCTTAGTCAACCTTCTGTTGTTTAAACTAATTCCCAGCTCCCCACTGTGAGTCCTTTTACATGCCACAGCTCCCCAAACCCCTTTTTAAGTTAATATTGGATCATAAGTAATGGAAGCAAACAAACTTCAAAAAAAAAAAAGTAACCAAAGCAAACTGCCTCTTAGACTTTGTGAAAACTGTGGTGGATGTTAGAGGGAGAGTAGAGGCAAAGGACTTTACTGGTAGGAGGTGCGGTGAGTTGCATGCACACACCTATATGGGTGTGGAATTATACCCGAGATCATATAATTCTGGAATTATTAGTAGATCATTAGCAGTAGAAATTACACAAGCATGTATATGGGTATGAAATTATGCCCCTGAAATCACATAATTTTTTAATCATTATTGGATCACTAGCAATAACAATAGAAATTACACACTCAGGGGGGCCGGGTGGTGGCGCACCTGGTTGAGTGCACATGTTACAGTGTGCGAGGATCCAGGTCTGAGCCCCGGGTCCCCACCTGCAGGGGGAAAGCTTCACGAATGGTGAAGTAGGGCTGCAGGTGTCTCTCTGTCTTTCTCCCTCTCTGTCACCCCCTTCCCTCTCAGTTTCTGGCTATGCCTATCCAGTAAATAAAATAAAGATAAAAGAAAAAGAGAAAAAAAAGAAGGGAACCATAAACATCCTTACACTAAAAAAAAAAAAAAAAGAAATTACACACTCAGTCTATACAACACTTGGGGGAAGAAAAAAAGAGTTAGTCACATAATGACCCAAACCTTGAGCTCAAGTGACATGGTTAGTCTCAGAGAAGACATTTTCAGGAACATAAACAGGTGGAGAAGAGCCAGGAAGTAGAAAGTCTAATATGATGATTCAGATTGTTGGATAAATAGCAGATACATTCCAAAAACATACAGCATGTGTCAGATACATGGTTTTGACAAGTGGAGGGGAGAAGGCCTTAGATGCCTAGCTGGCTGGTTTGACTGTGGCTGACAGTTGAATCCTTTCGATCTTATAGTAGGTTTGTTGGAATAATTAACCTGGTGTTGTCAAGTTTGGTGTTAGTGGAGACTGCAGAGGAATTAGGATCATGCTGCAGGGTTGAGGTGAGCGTTTGTGTTGGTATGGAAAGGATGTTAGCAGCGGACAAAACGCAGAAAATGATACTAATGGAGGAGAGAGGACTCAGGAGTGAATTTGATGCAAGAAGAGGTGCAAGAACTAAGACTTTGGATCTGAGGGATTCACGGCACAGCATAGCACAAGGAAGGAAGCTAAAAGACTGGGCCTGTACTCCAGGAAGTATCCACTTCCAGGCACTTATTCTGACAGGCAAAGATTCAGGAATTGACTATGGGAATGAACTGTCAAGAGTTGGGAGTGGTCTAGAAGTCAATAGGGTTGGTTGCCAAGAATGGAAGATAATAAAGGGCTTGTAAATAGAAATGTTATGAATAGCATCACAGGAGATGTGATAAGGTTAACACTATCAAGAAATTATCAGGTAGGAAAAGAAAGGGACTGGGGTATACTGGGTCAGTAGAATATTGGCAAAGAATATTGGCATTGGGGGGTTGTATTGCTTCCCTTTTTGTGTGTAGAGAATTCTGTGGCCATGAGTAGCCAGAGGAAAGACCATGTGCTGAGAGAAGCTGGTAGCATTGCCATCCACACACGCCTGCCTGACTTTATGGACATAAAACAGTATTTGTTGCCAATAGTAAAATTCAGTAACAATATGCTAATAGTTCACAGGATGGAGACACAACTTTCTTTTTTTTTTATTTTTAAATTTTTTATTTAAGAAAGGATTAGTGAACAAAAGCATAAGGTAGGAGGGGTACAACTCCACACAATTCCCACCACCCAATCCCCATAACCCACCCCCTCCCATGATAGCATTCCCATTCTCTAGCCCTCTGGGAGCATGGACCCAGGGTCATTGAGGGATGCAGAAGGTGGAAGGTCTGGCTTCTGTAATTGCTTCCCCGCTGAACATGGGCGTTGACTGGTCGGTCCATACTCCCAGTCTGCCTCTCTCTTTCCCTAGTAGGGTATGTCTCTGGGGAAGCTGAGCTCCAGGACACATTGGTGGGGTCTTCAATCCAGGGAAGCCTGGCCAGCATCCTGGTGGCATCTGGAACCTGGTGATTGAAAAGAGAGTTAACATACGAAGCCAAACAATTTGTTGAGCAATCATGGATCCCAAGCTTAGAATAGTGGAGAGGAAGTGAGACACAACTTTCTACAAGTGACCCAAGGACAACTACATTCAGTTGCTACAATATCCCAATATTTAAGTAGAAAGTTTTTTTTTTATCCTGTTGAAAATGTTGAAAGGAAGATTTTAAAGAGTATGTATCCTGAACTTGTGATTTATTATTATTATTATTTTTGCCTCCGGGGTTATTGCTGGGGCTTGGTGCCTGCACCACAAATCCTCTACTCCTGGAGGATTTTTTTTTCCCTTTTGTTGCCCTCGTTGTTCTTTTTTTTTTTTTTATCATTATTGTGGTTATTATTGTTGTTATTGTTATTGGACAGGACAGAGAGAAATGGAGAGAGGATTGGATGACAGAGAGGACGAGAGAAAGACAGACACCTGCAGACCTGCTTCACCACCTATGAAGTAACTTCTCTGCAGGTAGGGAGCCAAGGGTTCGAAACAGGATCCTTTCGTGGTCCCTGGGTCCCTGTGCTTTGCACCACCTGCACTCAACCAGCTTCGCTACTGCCTGAGCCCCTTCTTTTTTTTTTTTTTTTCTTCATCTAAAATATCACATTAAAAAATGAAATGACACATTGGGTAAAAGAAAACTCAGTATTTAACAGAGTATGAGTTTTCCTTGACCAGTGAGAGAGACATAAACTGTTTACTGCTAGGTCTCTGATAACCATCTGCTGGGTAGATGCTTAAAAGATAATGTTCTACTGTCATTTGCATTAGACTGTGTGCTGGGAGAGCTCAATTTGGATTTTTTTTTAAATTTTTATTTATAAAATGGAAACACTGATGACACCATAGGATAATAAGGGTACAGTTCCACACAATCCCTACCACCAGACTGCGTATCCCATCCCCTCCCCTGATAGCTTTCCTATTCTTTATCCCTCTGGGAGTATGGACCCAGGGTCATTGTGGGGTGCAGAAGGTGGAAGGTCTGGCTTCTGTAATTGCTTCCCCGTTGAACATGGATGTTGGCAGGTTGATCCATACTTCCAGCCTGTCTCTCTCTTTCCCTAGTGGGGCAGGGTTCTGGAGGTGGGGCTCCAGGACACATTGGTGGGGTTGTCTGGCCAGAGATACCCGGTTGGCATCATGGTAGCATCTGGAACCTGGTGGTTGAGAAAAGAGTTAACAGATAAAGCCAAGCAAATTGTTGAGTAATCATGAAACTAAAGGTTGGAAAAGTGCAGATGAAAATTTGGGGGTCCATTTTGAAGATAGCTAGTGGTCCTATTTTAGTTATATTCCAAAGATCAAAGAGCCCATGACTATACTAGTTTTTTTTTTTTTCTTGAGCCTGACATCGGATATGCAAGTGGACCCAAATTATTGTCTGGGGAGTTGATGTCGTGGCTTAAAAGAGGGCTAGGAAGCTGGATCAGGGAATAAAATAGCTCCCAAATATGGGAAAAGTATATAAATATTGTTGACTGTAATCATTTTGGAATTTCTGTTGCCCTGATTTGAAAGAGATTTAAACTTGTACTGCAGCTGCTTCTGGTTCTTCTTACCCAAAACACACCCTTCCACGATGATGACATTAGTCAAGGTGCCTTGAATTCCTTGGTTTAATGAGAAAGGAGTGGAAATGATGGCGGTCAGAGTCAGCTTGTGACTGAGTGCTCTCCTCTCTTTTCGTGTTTCTGTGCTGACATCCCTTAGTAGTGGGGACACCTGTGTCCTGGCTCCTTGAGTGACCCCAGTGAGAATGGTCTCTTTCAGCCAGCTTCCCTCTTTAGGACACACTTGTGAGAATTGAGCTTCGTAACCGGAAGCCCTTGCACACTGTAATAGGAGCACTGAACAAGTTGTACCACCGCCTGGCCTACCTCTGCCTGTTGCCTATTTTTATAAATAAAGTTTTATTGGAGTACAGACATGCCTATTTGTTTACTTATTTTCTTATTTGTCTGCCTTATGGTAGTTAGCCCAGAATTAAACCTGAGACCCTGGAGTCTCAGACATGAAAATCTGTTGCATAAGCCATAGACATTAATTCCTCATTTTCTATTATGAATTTTGCATTTATGGGACAGAATTGAATAGCAGGAACAAATGCAATTTGACCATCAAGGCCAAACATACTCACTATCCTGTGCAAGGGCCCAGGTTCAAGTTCCTGGTCCCCCACCTGCAGGGGGAAAGCTTCACAAATGGTGAATTAGTGCTACAGATCTCTCTCTCTCTCTCTCTCTCTCTCTCTCTCTCTCTCTCACCTTCTCCCTCCCTCCTCTTCCCCTCTCAATTGCTTTCTGTCTCTACTCATTAATAAATGAATAAAAATAAAACATAGCAAGTAGAGGCCATGGGGTGGCACACCCAGTAGAGAGTACACGTTGCTATGTGCAATTCAAGCCCTCAGTCCCTACCTGTGGAGGAAAGCTTCATGAGTGGCAAAACAGGGCTATAGGTATGTGTGTGTGTGTTTCTCCCTGTCTATATCCCTCCTCAATTCTCTCCATCTCTAAAAAAAAAAAAAAAAAAAAGCAAGAAAAAAGAAATGGCCATAGGGGACAGTGAATTCATAGTGCTGGTGCTGAGTCCCAGCTATAACCCTGGTGGTTATCTTTATTCTTTCAAAGTGTTTCCCTGTTTGTTTGTTTGTTTTTTTAATGGTCATTTAATAATGCTTTCTAAGATTTCAGGGGTATATTGGTTTCACCCTGCATCCACCACCAGGCTCCTGTGCCATCTTCCTCTGCACACCACATGCCCCCATGAGGCTCTGTAGTTCTCACAAAGTCTTAGCGGGAGTTTGGCTCCTCCTCCCAAGTTCACATGTTTCAATGATCTATATTCCAGAATACAGATAAAAGAACGATAAGTCAGAGAATATCTAAAATGGTCCATGGCTCCCTGTGTGAAGCTACCCTTGTCAGCTGGCTTCTAAATTCTGACTTTTTTAAAAAGTGCATCTTGTGGTACCTCTCAGCACTACTGAGTATCTACTGAGTATCCCTGGTGAATACCACCTTCCTCCTCCTGTCAGCAGCCAGAAGACTGCAGGCCTCACACTGTCTGCAAAGCAAAGGCCAGCTCTCTCCACTTCAGCTCAGAGCCTGATCTCCATCTGCCAGCCTGTAAGGCTTCCTGCTTCGGGCAAACAGGAGCTTAGACTGGGGAGCTGAGAGAATCTTCTTTTGTAGAATCACAGTCCCTGGCAGACAAGTCCCTGCTGCTCTGCAGAAGTTACAGAGAGCCAGAGAGGACACACAGAAGTCAGTCTACAAGGAAACCAGCCACAGATTGCCTGACCCACAAAGAGGCCAGAACACACCAAATGCTCCTGGGTGAACTTTTTTCTTTCTTTTTTTTTTTTTTTTGTGACTGCAACTCAGAAAGATGCACTGGTTAAGAAACAAAACAACTCATATCTTAATAGTCTTAAAATCCTGTTTTTTAACATTGAAAAGGGGCAGAAGTCTATTTTATTTTAACGACAATAGCAACAAAAATCAGTATCACACAACTAGTGATGAGGGAAATAAAAATATAAAAGTGTATTTAAAAGAGATGGGGTGGGATGTTAGCAGAAGATGACCAGAGGGCTCTGAACCCCAATTCCATCAGGACCCTAGAGAGAAGAGGAAAAAAAAGGAAGGATACCTGGAAGTAGTAATAGGTGGGGATGTAACTTAGAAAGGAAGAGAAGGCAGGACCACAAGAAAAAAAGTGGATTTAGATTTATATATAAATATAGGTAGATATAGAAATTATAGTCAACCCATATCTGTGACCTTGAGAGAACTATTGCAGTTTCCAGTGGAGGGAATGGGGACACAGAACTCTGGTGATGGGAATTATAACCCCTTTTACCTTGTGATTTTATAAATCAATATTGAATCACTAATAAAAGATTCATTGACTAAAAGGGGAAGGAAGAATGGCTCTCACATCATTTGGGAGGAGGCCCATAGGTCAGTTCTTCAAGTCTTCCTTAATCCTAAACCCCATCACCATTCAAGTCCCCTTTGCTAATATACTCTCCTCTTGGGAGCTGAGTGGTAGCTCACACATTTCCATGTGCAAGTGCCCAGGTTCAAATCCCTACTCCCCAACCGTGGGCAGGGGTGGAGGGGTGGGGGTGTGGTTTCCTGAGCAGTGAAGCAGGTCTGCTGGAGTTTCTCTTTCTTTGTCTCTTATCTCTCCACTCTCCCTTCAGTTTCTTTCTATCGTATCAAATTAATTTAAAAAAATAAACAAATAAAAGGCAGGGGCTAGTTGGACAGTGGCACAGCTGGTTGGGTGCACAGGAGGACAGGAACCACAGTGGGCAGCTTTTCTAAGGCGCCCTTGCTAGGGGCATGCCCCTTTAAGAGCCTGACTGGAGCATCTGACTGATCCCTGATCAGCTGGTGATTGGATTCTGGGGGAGGGGCTGCATGGAGTCTGCACCCCAGGGGGCCCAGAGAGCATGCTGGGAAGGCTGCAGCCTGGGGGAATGGGGGGTGTGCTGAGCTCCAACTGTGAATTAGGAGTTTTAAATAAGTAAATATATATATAAGTAAATTTATATTGTCCTTGCACAGTACCACCATGTGCAGGGACTCAGGCTCAAGTCTCCAGTACCCACTTGTGGCAGGGCAGGGTTTTTTTGTGAAAGCTTCAAGAGTGGTGAAATGGGGCTGCAGGTGTCTCTCTCCTTCCTCCTTTCAATGTCTCTCTGACCCATCACATATAAAAATAAAAAAAGGAAAAATTGAAAATCAGAGCAATGGATTCTTTTTTTTTAAAATTTTTTATTTATAAAAAGGAAACACTGGGGGGGTCAGGTGGTAGCGCAGAGGGTTAAGTGCACATGGCACAAAGTGCAAGGACTGGTGTAAGGAGCCCCCAGCTCCCCACCTGTGGGTGGGACTCTTCACAGGCTGTGAAGCAGGTCTGCAGGTGTCTGTCTTTCTCTTACCCTCTCTGTCTTCCTCTCCTCTCTCCATTTCTCTCTGTCCTATCCAACAACATCAACATCAATATGAACAATAATAACTACAACAGTTAAAAACAACAAGGGCAACAAAAGGGAATACATATATATATATATGGAAACACTGACACAAACCGTAGGATAGGAGGGGTACAACTCCACACAATTCCCACCACCAGAACTCTGTATCCCATCCCCTCCCCTGATAGCTTTCCCATTCTTTATCCCTCTGGGAGTATGGACCCAGGGTCATAAAGGGGTGCAGAAGGTGGAAGGTCTGGCTTCTGTAATTGCTTCCCCGCTGAACATGGGTGTTGGCAGGCGGTCCCATAATCCCAGCCTGCCTCTCTCTTTCCCTAGTGGGGCAGGGCTCTGGGGAAGCCGGGCTCCAGGACGCATTGGTGGGGTCGTCTGCCCAGGGGACCCCTGGATTCTTTAGGAGCACTGAGCACAGCTGATAGGTATGCAAGACTGCATACCACCCCTCTCTTCTTTTCCCTTCCCTCTTCTCTCCCGTCAACTCCCTTTTTCTTTTTCTTTTCCTTTCTTTTCTTTCTATCAGAGTACCACTCAGCTCTCATTTACCTTGGTACAGGGATTGAACCTGGGGCATTTGTGCCTCAGGCAAGAAAGGTTTTTTTTTTTTTTTGCATAGTCATTATGTTGTTTCCACAGCCCTTATCATTCCTGGTCTTCATATGCTAAAAGCCCATTTTGTAAAGCTGGGTGTTCCTTTTTCAGTGCAGGATATGCAAACTAAAGTCTTCTTTTTTTTTAAAGCTGAATATTTAAAGGTCAAATTAGATGTCATTTTTCCTTTTTTTAAAATTCTAACAGGTAGAAACTAAATTCTTTTTTTCAAACTAGAGTTAAAATCTTGACAATAGTGGATGCTAAGGGCAAGTTGTCTAGTTGGTAATGCATCAGGCTGACCTCACACATTTCAGTGTACAAGGATCTAGGTTCAAGCTGGAGTCCCCACCTGCAGGGGAGAAGCTTCACAAGGGGTGAAGCAGGGCTGCAGGGGTGAAGATGTCTTTGTTTTTTCTCTGTCTGTCTTGCCTTTCCCTCTCAATTTCTCTGTCCTATCAAATAAATAAATATTAAATAAATATATGTAAACATTTTTATTATCTTTATTTATTGGATAGAGACTATCAAAAATCAAGAGGGAAGGGGGTGATAAAGAGAGAGAGAGATACAGAGAGACACCTGCAGCCCTGCTTCACCACTCAAAAGCTTTCCCCCCTGCAGCTGGGGACCTGGGGCTCGAACCCAGGTCCTTGAGCATTGCAACATGTGTGCTCAACCAGGTGCACCACCACCCAGCCCCCTAAATACATATTTTGAAATAGTAAATGCTAACTAGAATGTCTAAACAATTTATCTTTTCTTGCTCTGTTACAATATTTTCATTTACTGTATAGGAGAGTAAACATTTAATAGGAGCATACTTAATTAGACCCACCATAAGCCTTTTGCTCTCTCTCTTCTCTCTTTCATCTCAAAGGTGATTTTATTATCTAAATTGAACAATTAGTATTTTCTTGGTGAGGTGCCATTACTGAAAAGACTCCTTTCCCCAGTAATCATTTATTATGTCCCCTTTTAATAGAACTCCAGTCTAATAGCTTAATAGGAGGATGTGATGATTACATGTAAAATTACAGTGGTATTCATTTCGTTTTCAAATTAGCGTTCAGAATCTAACATGTGCTTCAACAGTAATCTGCACTGGGTTGATGAGGCACGTCTCCATAGTATGGACAGGAACACACTACAGTAACTTGCGTGACGTCTTCAAGATGTATTCTCTCGAGTTCAGCTTGTGGAGATGAACATGAATGCAAACAAAAGCGACACAAAGTTTGGAAGCTATCTTGGAAAGCACCTCTGAGCTTTCAAAGTCTAATGGAAAAAAGAACAGACTGGAAATAGAACCCATTAGAATGAAGTCGGATTTCAGCTTCCACTACTTGTTTGCTCTGTGATTCGCAACGACTTAATTTCTGTTCAGTTCAGTCCCTTAGCTGCTTAACAGGGGTACAGGACCCTCCTTAACATGGTTAGTGTCTGGGTTTGACGGCAGCCCGCCAGTGATGGTCCTCTCCTCAACGTTCACAAATGGCATCTCATTAAGTGAGGGCTGTTTCAGTCAGCCGCTGTAAGAACAGTCCTCAGATCTCAGTGGCTTACATCCACGCTTGGGCAGAATGCAATAGTTCGAGTGAATGGATTGGGGCTACTGTGTTATCTCTGCTCTTTCTGACTCAGCTCAGAGCTGGCACTCTTGGGGACAGCCATGCTCATGGAATGGGAGAAGCAGGAAGCAAAGCCAGCTTCTGCTTGAAGATGTCGCCTGTCACCTACCTCTGTTCCTGTTCAGCTGGCCAAAGCAGGTCATGTAATGGAGCTCTGAAGAGGTCAGGAAAGGATGAGAGAATAGCACAGTCCCTACCGTTGTTGGTCCACACTGAGGGCAAGGTCCTGTAGGGGCCCATAAATAAAAAGATTCTCATGTGTGAGGCTCTGAGGTCTCAGGTTCAATCCCCAGCACCACGATAAACCAGAACTGAGCAGTGCAGTGATCTCTGTCTCTTTCTGTCTCTCTATGTCTCTCATAGAAATAAAGCAAAATAAAGTATTTAAAAAAAGGGAAATGACAGGAAAGACCTGGGGGAACACAGACACTGCTGCACCACGCCAGAACTATGCCAGAACTCATGTTCCTCAGGCACATGTTTCCCATAGGATTGGGGAAGGAAATGGCTGCCCTGAGGTGGGGGTGGGGGGTGGGAGGATGGGAGTGGTGACAAGTATGGGTGTGGCTTAGAAGGGAACTTTCTTCTTCTTCTAGCGTTTGCCCTTCTTCCATAGCCAGTCAACAGCGTCAGGTTGAGCCTGATGTAAAGTTTCGAGACCTCCTTTGAATCTGGAGAGGTGGCAGTCGTTGACTATGTGGGTCATAGTCTGTCTGGAGCCGCAGGGGCAGTTCGGGTCGTCTCTGGCTCCCCAGCGATGGAACATAGCGGCTCACTGGCCATGGCCTGTTCCATAGCGATTGAGGAGGGCCCAGTCATAACATGCTAGGTCAAAGCCGGGTTGACGCTTGCAGGGGTCTGTGATGAGGAGTTTGTTCTTTACCTCAGCTGACTGCCAGCTCTGTTTCCAAGAGTCTGGAACAGAGAAGTTCAGTGTAGGTGTAGGGGACCAGATTGGGTGACGAGATGTCAAGCGTTGGACAGGGTGGGCAAAGATATCCGAGTATATTGGCAGGTCCAGTCGAGCGTAGACGTGGGAAATGAACTTAGATGATGCCGCATCCCGACGAATATCTGGCGGGGCAATGTTGCTAGGAACTGGCAGCCATGGAACCGGAGTGGAACGGATGGTTCCAGAAATGATCCTCATGGAGGAATATAATTTGGAATCGACCAAGTGGACATGGGGGCTACGGAACCATACTGGGGCACAGTATTCTGCAGTGGAATAGCATAATGCCAGAGATGATGATCGTAGAGTGGAAGCGCTCGCACCCCATGAGGAGCTGGCCAGTCTTGCAATGATGTGATTCCTCGTGCCCACCTTTGCTGCAGTTTTTATGAGATGTTCGTGAAATGACAGAGTGCGATCGAGAGTAACGCCAAGATAGACTGGCTGGGCTTCATGCCGGAGGCATGGTGTAGATGGAAAACAGATGATACCGTTTTTGCAGTGCTAGGGATTAGTCGCCATTTTTTACAGTAATCAGATATCAGAGACATGTCTTTCGTGAGTGTTTCCTCGAGGATGTTGAACTTGGATGCCTGAGTTGCACAGCGTAGATGAACTTCCTTGAAGAAGTTTCTGGGAGGTCATTGATGTAAATATTAAATAGCGTAGGAGCCAGAACAGAGCCCTGGGGGAGGCCACTTGAGACAAGTCTCCATCTGCTAGACTTGTCACCCAGATGCACCCGGAATCTTCTGTTTTGGAGAAGAAACGATACAGTGAAGGGAAAGGGAAGTGAAAGAGGGCCTTGGATGTTTATATGAACTATTGTTGTGGGCTTCTGTCTGTCTGTCTGTCTGTCAAGGTGGGCCTCTCAACATGAGATTGCTCCTTCTCTCTCTTCCCCCCTCCTTCTCCCCCTCTCCCTCTCCCCTCAAGTGTTCTTCAACATGGGAATGTTCTCAGTTTTCCTGAATAAGGTTTAAAATTCCTAGAAATTATTCTTTCTCCTCAGTTCTTTGCTGGGTTTATGTGTGACAGACCTTTAAATATTTTTGTGGGGAGTCAGGTGGTAGCGCAGCAGATTAAGCGCACATGGCACAAAGCACAAGTATCCATCAGTTCAAGCCCCCATCTCCCCACCTGCAGGGGAGTCGCTTCACAGGTAGTGAAGCAGGCCTGCAGGTGTCTCTCTTTCTCTTCCCCTCTCTGTCTTTCCCTCCTCTATCAATTTCTCTTTGTCCTATCCAACAATGATTACAACAATAAAGCAGTAAGAGCAACAAAAGGCAATAAATAAATTATATATATATGGAACAATTTCAGTCTTATTTCCCCCCAGAATAGGGCCACAGGGTGGAGTGTTGGGGCTCTGACCACAAGGGTCCTCCAAGGCTTATGTCAAAGAGAGAAAGGAAACTAGCTGCTGGAAATAACTAAAGACGGGAGAAACCAAGGGAAATAGTGGCTTGTTCAGAAATCCCTAAAGATAGGTAGTGATGGCAGCTGATACCCTAATCTCCCACATAATCCTACCTGAGAGAAGATGTGTCCATGCACAGCTTTTTAAAAAACTAATTTTTATTGGTTAATATTAGTTTTATTACAAGATTATAAGGTTACAATCTAGTGTGTGTGTCTAGTTCCACAACACACCCACCACCAAAATTCAGTGTCCCCAACGCACCCTCCCCCAAAGAGAACCACCATAGTACTCCCAAATTTTACAGTTTTCTTGCTTCTGTTTTGTTTGATGGTGTGTGTGTGTGTGTGCGCGTGCGCACGCAAGTTCATTTATATCAGACCATTGGGTAATTGCTTTTCATCTCTTTAATTATTTTGCTAAGCATGATCACCTCCAGTTTCATCTGGTTTGTCCCATAAGACAGTGTCATCATTTTTGATGGCAGAGTCATATTCCGTGGAATATACATCCTATGACTTCTTTAGCCAGTCATCTGCTGCTTCCACTCTTTGCTAGTGTGAATAATGCAGCCGTGAACACAGGGCTACTTGTGTCCCTTCTGATTAGTAATGAGTGTCCACCAGATAAATGTCCATGAGTGGTATTGCTGAGCCATAGGTACTTCCCTTTTTTATTTGTTTTATGACTCTCCATACAATCTCACAAAGGGGCTGCCCGGTTTGCATTCCCAGCAGCAGTGTAGCAAGGTTCCCTGTTCTCAGCAACCTCGCCAACACCTCTCACCTCCTGGTTTGTTGATGGAAGCCATTCTCTCCGGTGTGCTGTTAGTCAGTGTTTCTCTAATGAAAAGCAAAGCAGATCCTTTCAGCCTGTGTCTGTGGGCCATGTGTATCTCTTCCTGAGAAGACTGCGCAGTTCTTTGCACGCATGGCTTTTTAATGGCCAGATTTGTGCACATGCATATATGGTATATGGTATGTTTGGGAAGCATACTGGTTAGCTTATTTTTGCATTTGTAATTTATGGATAAATTAGGTAAATCATGTACTTATTGGTAGCTCTGTGAAGATCAAATGAAAAGCATCTACTTGTAAACAGGCAAATAGGCTCTTCCCACATACAGAGAAGAGCTTGCTTCAGAGTTTAAGCCATAATATGATTAAATTTTAAATTAGGTTAAAAAAAAGATAAATTGGGGGGGGGGAGGTGAGGCAGTAGCACAGCAAGTAAGCGCATGTGGTGTGAAGAGCAAGGACAGGCATAAGGATCCCAGTTCAAGCTCCTCGCTCCCCACCTGCAGGGGAGTCGCTTCACAGGCAGTGAAGCAGGTCTACAGCTGTCTGTCTTTCTCTCCTCCTCTCTGTCTCCAGATTTCTCTCTCGATTTCTCTCTGTCCTATCCAGCAATAACAGCAATGACAACAAGAATAATAAGAACAAGGGTAACAAAATGGAAAAAATGGCCTCCAGGAGCAGTGGATTTCACAGTGCAGGCATGGAGCCCCCAGCAATAACCCTGGAGGGTTAAAATAAATAAATAAACAAACAAACAAACAAGATAAATTGAATTACTAAAGTAGTTTCACTTTTAAGAACCAATTACAGGCTTTACAAAATTATTTCTTGGACTGAATGTGTTTCATGTAAGTTTATTAATTTGTCTTTAAACTGACAATTTCGAATGAAGAAGCGAGTTACTTTCAAAGTTGATTTCCCACATTGGTAGCCCTTTCATCCAACGTCCCTCTAAGATAAATAGGAGTCCTGTCACACTTGTGGGTGGGAGAACTGTCTGCACACTCATTCATGTGTGTTCCTGGGCCCCCCGGGCTGCTGAGTAAGCCTTCCACACCAATGTCTTCTTAGACACATTTAGTTCATTCTACAATTTAGTTATATACTTTTAATGAAAGGAGAGGATGAATAGTCTTCAGTTATAGTCTTGAAGTTTCGCTTTAATGGGACTATTTCAGACTATTGAGAGACATCTTTACATACCTGTTGTCTAGTTATTTAAATAACAGATATAAAAAGGCAGAGAAGTCTGTTTAAAATGAACGTTGTGAGCAATGTAGAGAGGTTGATAGTTTAAGAAGGTTAAGAGTGCAGAAACCAGACACACCAAAAAAGCTCTGTGTACACCTATGTTCATGGCAGCACAATGTGTAATAGTCAAAACCTGGAAGCAACCCAGGTGTCAAACAGCAGATAAGTGGCTGAGAAAGTTGTGGTCTGTATACACAGTGAATACTACTCAGCTGTTAAGAATGAAGAATCCACCTTCTTTGCCTCATCTTGGATGGAGTTTGAAGGAATTATGCTAAGTGAGTTAAGCCCGAAAGAGACTGATGAGTATGGGATGATCTCACTCATGGACCAAAGTTGAGAAATAAGAACAGAAAGGGGAGAAATGCAAAGCAGAACTTGTACTGGAGTTGGTGTATTGCACCAAAATAAATTACTCCGGGGCTGGAGGGTGTTTCAGGTCCTGGTGCACAATGGTGGAGGGAGACCTAGGCTAGGGATGAGGGTGTTTTGCAGAAAACTGAGAAACTATTCCCATATATCAACAACTGCAAACCATTAATCCCCCGGTAAAGAATAGATAGATAGATAGATAGATAGATAGATAGATAGATAGATAGATAGATAGATAAGTACATAGAGTGCCAGCCCTGATGCAGACAGAACTTCCCCTCCTGTCTAACCTCAGTCCGTGATGTTCCAGATCTGTGTTTGGGTGACTCTGTGTAACCTTACTAGACTCCCTCTGGTCCCTTATCTAAAAAGTAGGGTAATGAATGATAGAGTCGTTGTGACAATCAGATTAGAACTAATGTGCCTGGCAGAGGCTGTCACTCTCTACAGCATAGTTTTATACGTCATGTGGTATTTAACCAATTACATGGTATAAAATAATGGATTATTGATAAAAAAAAAAACGCTAGCATGAAGACACACACATGGGAAATACTTAAATGCATTTTCAGTGCATAAATAGGAGCTTGTGATCAAACACTTCCTCTGCTCTAAATCCACTGCCTACAAGTGGGAATACAGAGATAGTCCGAGATAAGAATGGTTCCTAGCCTGTGGTACAGACAGTGCCCTGCCCTCAAGAATGGAATAAACCACTGCAGGCGAGGTAATAGTTGAAGTGGCTCTCCAAGGGTCACAGCAATTGGCTCTGAGATGTCGCTGAGATCCTACTAGATATAGCTCCTTCCGAGAATGACACATGGAGATGACTGCATGAGTCTGGGTCCACACCAAATGCATGCTTCAATTTTATTTTGCAATTTTTAGTCAAGTGCTGGATGGTTGTTCCTATATAGTCATTAATGCAGCAGAGCACTTAAGTAGTGCTATAATACAGTGGCACATGCATTTAGGCCTCTACGACGATTTCTTCCTAAGTTTAAAGCAGCAGGAAACATGAATTGCTGTTATCATTTCAAAGAGTTTCAGTGAGTCAGGAAGAATTATCTGGCTTAAGGTATTCCTTAAGATTTTATTCAAGATGAGGAGATCCAAAAGGTCAACAAACATATGAAAAAAATGCTCCCAAGTCTCTGATTGTCAGAGAAATGTAAAATAAAGACAACGAGAGACCACTTCACTCCTGTGAGAATGTCACTCATCAGAAAAGGTAGCAGTAACAAAAGCTGGAGAGGCTGTAGCGTCAAAGGAACCCTCCTGCACTGCTGGTGGGAATGTCAATGGGTCCAGCCTCTGTGAAGAACAGTCTGGGGAACTCTCAGAAGGCTAGAAATGGACCTACCCTATGACCCTGCAGTTCCTCTCCTGGGGATATATCCTAAGGAAGCAAGCATACCCACCAAAAAGATCTGTGTACACCTATGTTCATAGCAGCACAATTTGTAATAGCCAAAACCTGGAGGCAACCCAGGTGTCCGACAACAAATGAATGGCTGAAAAAGTTGTGGTCTAGATACACAATGGAATACTACTCAGCTATTAAAAATGGTGATTTCACCGTCTTCACCTCATCATGTATGGAGCTTGAAGAATCACATTAAATGAAATAAATCAGAAAGAGAAGGATCAATATGAGATGATGTCACTCATAGGCAGAAGTTGGAAAACAAGACCAGAAAGGAAAACACTAAGCAGAACTTGGACTGGAGTTGGTATATTGTGCCAAAGTTATTGTATTTGCTATATTGTACCAAAGTATTGTATTTAGCGTCAAATGTAAAACATTAATCCCCCAATAAAGGAAAAGCAAGCAAGCAAGCTATGCTTTCCAGATGGTACACTAGGCTGTATTTGCATGTCTGCCAAGTTAGCTGATTGTAAGAGAGATGTCTCAGTGTCCTGCTTGATGGACAGCCCAGTAAGGATGCTTGAGTGTATTCACATCAAGGCAGGTGACTTCCTCCAGAGGAAGAGGCCCTTCAGTGCTCAAGGCACAAACCATTAAAAAATTGACATCAAAACCTGAGTTCCTCTCCAAAGTTATACTCCATCCTCCAGGCAGTACTTCTTGTTTTTTTGTTAAGTTTATATTCATGCTTTTATATTATTTTTTATTTTACAAAAGTGTTGTTTTCTCCGGGCTATGTTGTTTTCGCCGGGCTGGCTTCACGGGCGGGTAACAGACGACCAGGGACTCATGGTTGAGCTGTAGGCAGTATCTGTTTATTCATGCAGGATGCAGCACAATCTAAGACGAGCTAAGTTAAACTCAAAGTACAGTACTGTAAAACTCACAATACTGTCTTTATATATACTTGCCAAGTAGGGTGGAAACAGGATGTGACATAGAGAGGGTGGAGAGAAAAGTGACTGGTGAAAATCAGAGTGTGACAAAGAGGGGGCAGAGCAGGCGAGAATCCTATCACTGAACCACAAATGCCCTGGAGGGAGGGTGGAACTTGTTAACAGTGGTTATGTAAATAGAATGAAGTGGTTATGTAAATAGAATAGTGTTAAGCAGGGGGGATTTAAACCAAATGAAACAGAAAGGGTCTCATGCGTACCAACACAAAATTACATGTCAACAGGGGTTTAAATTCACACCATTCCCACCACCACAGTTCTGAATCTTCAGTCTTCTCACTTCAGGCCACCACAGTTCCCCTAAACTTGTAGACACGGGCCAACCATCTTCTCTACAACTGTCTGCCCACATTTATACATAGTCGCCTCCTCTTTCTCCTCATTCAGTCCTCTTTTTCCCTCCTAATCACTCATGACAACTTATCTACCTCCGTATGTCCCTCTCCTTTTCCTCCTCTCTCTCTGGGTGCTGATGGAGCTTGAGTGCAGAGTCCTCTTATCTTCCTCCTATCACTTCTCCCCTGCGGGGAGTATGGATCAAGGTTATTTATGGGGAGCAGAAGGTAGGGATTCTGGCTTCTGTAATCGCTTCTGCGCTGAGCATGGGCATTGACAGGTTGAGCCATGCCCGCAGTCCAGGCAGTACTTGTGGCTGTTTACTTGAGTCTTGTCTAGTGAAGGAAGAGACTACATGGGAAATAAATATAATTGGGTAAATATAATTGAGGTCTGTCTTAGAAACTCAGATAGAAAAAACTATTTATTTGTTTTGAAAGAGAGGAAAGAAGTGAGTCAAGATAGAAACAGAGAGGGAGTTAAGACCAGAGCACTGCTCAGATGTGAGATATGATGGAGCTGGGGGTTGAGGCCTGCAGATTCTGTCCACTAACAGCTTAGGTATCCAATGACCCAGTCACAAATATTGTCTGTCAGATTATTTTGAGAGTAGAGTTCATGAATCCAAGCAGTGGTGCAACTGGTTGAGTGCACACGTTACAGTGCATAAGGACACTGTTTCAAACCTCTGCTGACCACCTGCAGAGGGGAGGCTTCACAAGCTGTGAAGCAGTATTGCAGGTGTCTCCTTCTCTCTCCCTCTCTATCTTGCCTTCACTCTCAGTTTCTCTCCATCCTATCAAGTAAAAGAATAAAACAACTTAAAAATAAAAATTATGTATGTATAGTGCACTGAGTTGGTATAAGGATTCGAGACTGAAAAGTGAATCTTGATGGAACTATTCACTATATCTTAAATTTTATTACTTCATTTAGAATTATTAAAATGACAAGAAATATAAATTTAGAATTGGACAAAACTTTTAAGTAAAATCTGTTTAATTCATGAATAAGAAACCACTTTTCAGAACTCATTTTCTTCTTGAAATGGTTACATGGATTTACTGATCAGGCCTGCTCTGATGATGATCTCTTCAAATTCATGATAAGCGTCTCTCACGAGAAGCTTCATTTATCCAAGTAAATCAGAAAAGAATTAGCATCATTTTATACCTATTTAGAAATTATACCAAATTACCTAAAAAGATTATAGCAGCTCTGTCTTTCCAGCTTATTGTCATAATGGGTTTAAAATCCAGTCAATTTCTTTACTTCTTTCTTTCTTTCTTTCTTTCTTTCTTTCTTTCTTTCTTTCTTTCGCCTCCAGGGTTATCACTGTGGCTTGATGCCTGCACTAGGAATCCACTGCTCCTGGTGGCCATTTTTTTTTTCCATTTTATTACATAGGACAGAGAGAAATTGAGAGAGGAAGGGGAGGTAGAGAGGGAGAGAGAAAGACAGACACCTGCAGACCTTCTTCACCTCTTGTGAAGCGACTCCCTGCAGGAAGGGAGATGGAGGGCTCACACCAGATCCTTGCTCTGGTCCTTACACAACTTTGCATGCTTAACCAGGTGTACCACCAACCAGCCCCATCATTTTTTTTCCCTGTGTCAAGTTTTTCAAAATAATGATAGAAACCCAGTTTACCAAGTGCACTGCTGGGCTAGAGGCCCTAGCCCAAATTTGTATGCCTGCACAGAAACACAACAGACACCTGCCTCTAAGAACATGATAGACAATAAACATACCACCATATTAGATATCTTTGATTTCTGATTGGAGCTGTGTCTACCAGGACTCCCTTTGTACCACCCCCAAGTACAGCATCTTCTGTAAATTACACTTGGGCTGCACACCTGGCAAGTGAATGTGTGAGAAGTTTGACAGTGGTACCTATTCTTGATGGGGAGACACATGAGGAGAGAGATGTCCCAGTGTGTGTGGGGCGTGGGGGTGGGGCTTCTCATCCTTGGCCAGGTCAGCAGCACACAGTGGTGTTATTGGTGCAGGAGACTCTGGGTATTGCTGACCATTTTTGTTCCAGTAATGATCTTGGGCTTACCCATCATTATCAGTAATACTTGGGGTCTCCAAATGATCCTCCTCTTGGGCAGGGATGATTCTAGGCATTGGTTGGCTCCACTTTCACCCAAGTACCAACAATCCACATCCCCTGACAAGCTCATTTAAAACACACATGAAGGGCCCACACAGTGGCACACCTGGTTAAGTGTTCACATTACAGTGTACAGGGATCTAGGTTCAAGTCCCTGATCCCCACCTGCAGGTGTCTCTCTGTCTCCTCCTTTCAATTTCTTTCTGCCTCTCTCCAATAATAAATAATTTAAAATATTTTAAATCATACACTACTAATCAAATACATACAATATTTTTAAACATACATGCAATATGTAGAATCAGATCTATGGATTTCCTTTTATGAGCCAATCCTACGATCATTGGAGTTCTGACAGCATCTTAAATTTCACAGTGAGTGGCTGTGGAAACTGTTCATCTGGTAGAACAATGGGCTTGTATGGCTGAGGTTCCTGGTTCAGTCCCTGACACATGATTTAGCTCTCAGGGAGGCTGGGTGCTGGTGCAACTAGTTGAATGCACAGATTACCTTGAGCAAGGACCTGGGTTCAGACTCCTACAATATTTTTAAAAGACTTTAAGTTTTAAGAGGCAGAGTAGGAGGTAATAAAACTTCTTTTAAAACAGTAAAACAGTAAGAGAGCTCGGTTCTGGTGTACCTGGTTAAAGGCACAGGTTGCCGTGCACAGGGACCTGAGTTCAATCCCTAGCGGCTCCCCACCTGCAAGGGGGAAGCTTCACAAGTGGTGAAGTATGTCTGCAGGTGTCTCTTTCGCTCTCTCCTCTATCTCTTCCTCTTTTCTCGGTGTGTCTCTGTTCTATCAAACGTAAAAATGGGTTAGGGGTTAGGGGCTAGGGTTAGGGTTAGGGTGTGGGAAGGGGGGATGGAAAAATGGCCACCAGTGGATTCCTAGTTCCAGCACAGTGCCCCAAATGGGGGGATTTTTATTTTTACTTAAAAATGATTCTTTTCAGGGTTCAGACAGGGCTGCATTGGATTAAGCACACATGAACACAAGTGCAAGGACTGGCCTAGAGATCCTGGTTCCAGCCCCTGGCTCTCCACCTGCATGGGAGTCGCTTCACAGGCGGTTAAGCCTGTCTGTAGTTGTCTATCTTTTTCTTCCCCTCTCTGTCTTCCCCTCCTGTCTTGATTTTTCTCTGTCCTGTCCAACATAGCAACAGCAACTGTAACAACAACAAAAATAAATTTTAAAAAAAGTTTCTTCTCTGTCTTAGGTGAAATGCTTTCTCACATGTAACAAACAGAATAAATTTACCATTAGTACTATCTGTTATGAGCAAGCTTTTCTTCTGTAGCAATCCATACTTAGGGTATTTGAAGATGCATGAAGTTGTATTTCCTGAGAATATTACAAGCAGTGGTGTTGTTAAAATTCGGAGGCTCCAACTGGCCGGGCTAGCTTCACGGGCAGGTAACAGAGACAACCAGAGACATACGGCTGGGCAGGGAAGCTGTATTTCTTTATTCAGGAACAACGATTCATAAACTAACCCAAACAAATCACCAAACAAAACTCTGTTGCCTCTTTCCCCCGCGGCGGCGCCAAGCACTCACTAACTCTGGAACTCTGGAACTCTCTCAGGGTTCCTTGGGGCGGGGACAAATGGGCCCGCAAAACTAGCAGGACTGAACCAATTTTCTTGGCAGGGGGAGAGCTAGAACAACCCAATGTAAAGCATACAACAATTCCCCCTTTTCTTTTTAACTAAATGACCACAGTATCAGGGGTGTGGGGTGAACAGAAACCTCTATCATACAGGCATTTTTAAAAAAGAAACTGGCACAAACATGGAGAAACATGTAAGCAAGTAACAAGAACCAGTGTGCTGCCAAGGGAAGGCCTGAGGGGGGCATTTTTTGCCTCTGTGGGCAAAACTTTATCAGCTTAAAAAAAACATTTCTTGCCTTTGGGGGGGCGTACTTGCCTCGACAGGCATTTGTATGGGGGTGGGGAACAGCCTAGAGTCCCAAAGGCAGCTGGCTGCAACTTACTTACTATGAAACAAAACTTGTCATTAGCATAATCATAGCACAATCTAAAATTTCTAATATAGAAGGAATTTGAGACTTTTACATATCAACAACGTCTTTTTAACCTTTTGTTACACCCATTCAAATGGAGACACACCCTAGGTGTGCGCAGGAAAGAAAACCTCAGGCATGAGAATAATTAGTATAGCCATTGTGTAATCTACCATTTCTAATAGAGAAGGTAATCGAGAGTTTTACATATCAACAAGTCTATTTAACCTTTTGTTATACCCATTCAAGATGGAGACACACCCTAGGTGTGTGCAGGTCTTGTTTAGACCAACTTAGTTAAAATATATTGATTGTTAACTAATTTTTACCTCGGACTTTAAGTGTAAGTTAATTTTATCTTTATGAGAATTACATTGAAAACCTTTTTCATTTAACTTTGACTAGTAAGAATTTAGCCTTAAAGCTACTGTTTACCAAACTTTAAACATGCACATAAACATGGTCATTAATACACAAGGAGAGAAACCTTTGTTACGAAGACATGTCATTTTAAACACAAATTTAAATCTGTACTGTCTTAGTTGTTGGAGGGGTCACCATCCGGAGGTGGCTTTTCGCGCAGCTCCACTTCAAGGAATTGCAGGTTGCGATCTCTGCACGAATCTTTGTGTACTCCAGCTTGTCTGCCTTCAGACGGGAGCTGGAGATCTTGGCCAGGATGTCCAGTTTCGGCAGGGAGCTCGGGGGGTCTGGGAGGTCCAGGATCTGTATAGAAGTTATAGCCTGAGGGTGGGCGGGCCAGCCTTGTAGAAGGCGCGGGCCGAGGTGCCCTGTGGTGGCGGCCATGATAGGCTGCCACGGCCCTGCCCCATAGCCCTGCCATGTCTGCTGTCCTGCTCGCAGGGGCCGAGCAGCGTGGAGGGATCACGCATCCAGTGCCCTGCGCCACGCGGTGGAGAGCCGGTTCTTGTGGGCTGGCCTCAGGCTCTTGCGTGTTGGCATCAGGCTCCTGCATGTTGGCATCGGGCTCTAGCGTGTTGGCACTGGGCTCCTGTGTGGTGGCATCGGGCTCTTGCGTGCTGGTGCCGGGCTCCTGTGTGCTGGCGTCAACCTCCTGCAGGCTGCGGGGCTGCGGGGCTGCGGGCATGGTGCGCGGGGTTGTCTGGGCGCAGCTGACTGGCTGGCTGCTCCACCAGGTGGAAAAGGCAGCTCCGGGCCTTGCCTCTTGCCCACTGGCTCTTCCCGACTCCGCTGCCTGTTCTGAGTGCGCCCAAGCGAGTGGAAACCACAGAGTGGTCCAGAGATAAATGCTCCAGAAACAGCAAAACAGTCTTGTGAAGAAAGAGCAGAGGCCTTTGGAGATCTCTTCACAAGCAGAAGAGAAGGCCATAGTGCATAGGTAGCCAAATTGTCTTCACTTATCTGAAAGATGCGCAAGTCAGGTCCACGTGGGAGCCATTTGTTGTTAAAATTTGGAGGCTCCAGCTGGCCAGGCTAGCTTCACGGGCGGGTAACAGAGACGACCAGAGACATACGGCTGGGCAGGGAAGCTGTATTTCTTTATTCAGGAACAATGATTCATAAACTAACCCAAACAGTGGTGTCTTTGTAGCCTGACTGAACAACTGTTTGAAAGCTAGTTATTGGTGCTACTAATATGAACTGAATACTGATAGTCAGGCATTATTAGTTAGGTCTTGTCAGGAAATTGTGAGGATATGGTTGAGCTTCTCAGGGCTTGAACTGAGGACTGCGTCTACTCTCTCAGTCTCTCTTTCTACTGAGTGGTTGAGCAAGGAGGGACAGGTGTAACCCCAAAGGTTTTCCCTGTCTTATCAGGCTCCCTGTCTCACAAAGCACCCTGAATTCCTGATCCTATGGCCATTAGATAAAAAGATGTCAGAAAATTGTGAGGAGCCTCACAAAGCATCCTGCGTCTTCCTGCCTCCCCCGGGAACTGGCATTCCTTAAAACATTAAGTCTGCTCCACCCTGCATTCCTTTTATTATCTACTTATCAGTCTTCTGCTTTGTCTTTGTCAAATGACTAATGCTATGCTATCCTTCCTAATTTCTCACAGGGTATTGCTAATCCTACCAGTTGAACCCCTAGCAACAGTTGCTGGGGAGGTCCATACCATTCCCTGCCCCTTTTGCCCTTCTCCGCCCCTTTCCTAAACATGTATGGTATTGTCAAGCCAATTCCATTTTGGTTTTATCTCTTCCATGTCCCGACATGGAGGAGGACAGGCATGCAGACTGAGAGGCTGATGCCGGCCATTTGCACCACATGGCTTAACCAGGTGTGCTACCTCCAGACTCTGGGACATTCAGATGAATAAAGATTTGAATTGTCCTGCCGCCACGAGCTTAGTCCCAGGGTCATCTCTCTCTCTTGCAATGCTAGCCTGATTAGATCTTGTGCAAGAGCAAGTAGCAATAGTTGAACTGAAATGCAAATATTCAGAATCACCGCAGGCATAGGGGGTTGGTGCTCACCAAAAATGACAGCTGGCTATTACTTGCCCAACCCTCTGCATTTCTAGTTTATTTTATTTTCATTTTCATTTTCACCAGGGTTATTGCTGAGTCTCACTCCTGGCATTACAAGTCTAGGGTTCCTGGTGGTAATTTTTTTCTTTCTATTTAATTAAATTAATTAATGACTTTTTTCACGGGAGCACTGCTCAGCTCTGGCTTACTGTGGTTTGGGGGTTTGAACTCAGGACTCAAAACCACAGGCATGGGAGTCTCTTTGCATGACTGTTATGCTATCTACCCCCTTTCTATTTTATTTTTACTTGACAGGACAGAGAAAAATTGAGAAAGATAAACACCTGTAGCTGCAGACCAGTTATGAAGGAAGTATCCTCCCTGTAGGTGGGGAGCAGGGGCTCATACCCACATCCTTGAGAATGGTGGTATGTGCGCTTAACTGGGTGCGCCCCCACCAGGCTTCCACTCTGATTTTCACTAGGCAGGCTCTATTTAGAGGACAGCAGGCTAACTCCCTGTCCCACACCCAACTGCAGAGGCTCTTTTCCAACCACTAAAAAGAGAGCTCGGCACTGCTTCTACTTGCAGGGGACAGCTTCCAAAGCAGTGGAACAAGCTGCTCTTTTTCTCCTTGTCTCTTCCTCCTCTTCTCACCTCTTGACCTATTTCTACCTCTATCATAATGAAAAAAAAAATTAAAGAAAAAAGTGGCCACTGCTCATTGTGCAGATACCAGAGAGATCCCTCTCTCCCTCCCTTTCTTTCTCCCTCTCTCTCTCTCCTTTTCTCTCTTTCTCCCTCTCTCTTTCTCTTCTCTCTCTCTCCCTCTCCCTCTCTCTTTCCTCTCTCTCCCTTTCCTCTCTCCCTCTTCCTCTATCCCTCTCCCTCTTCTTCCTCTTTCTCCCTTTTCTCCCTTTCTCTCCCTCTCTCTTCCTCTTCTCTCTCTCTCCCTTTCCCTTTCTCCCTCTTCCTCTCTGCCTCTCCCTCTCCTCCCTCTTCTCTTTCTCCCTTCTTTCCCTCTCTCTCCCTCTACCAAGTCTCAGTGATAACTCTGGAGGCAAAAGAAAAAAAAAGGAAAAGAAATATTCACTAGCCCTCTCGCTATCCCCCCTATCCCCCTCAATCACTTCATTGTAAACCCCTATCTGCGGTTCAAAGGAGTTGGATTTAGGAGTCTTTATTTCCCAGAGACTTCCTTCCAATTTAGGAACCCCTGGTCTATTGGACAACCTCCTCCTTTATCATTTCCAGATAGATAGTATAACAGAAAATTAATTGGATTATTAATCCTTACTGAAACTCAGAAGGTATCTTGAGTTTCAAAGTCACACTAATTAGATCACCAGAAAGTGTGTGAAGATTTCATCTCCATTTGCTGTGAACTTAGGCTAAAAAAAACCCCAGTGTCACTCAGCATGAATGCCCACAGGATAATTCCCTGCTAATGTCTCATCTTGAGTTGATGCTTTTTTTTTTTTTTGCATTAGATCTTAAGGATGCTTATGCAGCCATCAGCTGGATAATGCAAAAAAAAAAAAACAAAAAAACACACACACACAAAAAAACACCTCTGGGTGCAGGGACTTAATAATAGAGGCCTTGTTTCTCTAAGTGACACTCCACGTTTCTTTGTAACTTTGTCATCCAGTGTCTAATCTGACGCTTGTTAAGTCACACAGGATTGTCTTTGGAAGAGAAACTGGAAGTGTTTTCATCTAACGCCCCTTTAGCATTAAAGGTGCTCTCATAAAGTGTGACAGCAGGCGAGGAAGGGGGCTCCACTGGTGGAGTTTGTAGCCCTGAGGCTCCTGGGTTAAGCTCCAGCACATCTACTGGAGTGGTGCTCTGATTCTCTCTTTTTCATGTGAGACTCCTCTCCTATATATTTAAAATAGACCATTAAACACTCCCATCAAGTATACATATACACAGGACATGCCCCTAGGGACAGATAGAAGCAGGCAGGGTAGGGGGGGCTAGGTCAACACCCATGTCCAGTGGAGAAGCAATTACAGAAGCCAAAATGCCCACCTTCTGCACCCCATAAAGAATTTTGGTTCATACTTACAGAGGGGAAGTGCTCAAAGGGCTCTGAACCCCAACTCCATCAGGACCCAAAGAGAGAAGAGGGAATAAATAAATAAATAAATAAATAAATAAATAAATATAAAAAAAATAAAAGAAAGACAAGGACTGGCATAGGTTCCTGGTTTGAGCCCCAGGCTCCCCACCTACAGAAGGGTTGCTTCACAGGTGGTGAAGCAGGTCTGCAGGCTTCTATCTTTCTCTCCCCCCTCTCTGTCTTTCCCTACTCTTTCTATTTTCTCTCTGTCCCCTATCCAACAACGACATTAATAACAACAATAATAGCAATAATAGTAGCTACAACAACAAGGGCAACAAAAGGGGCAAAAATGACCTCCAGGAGCAGTGGATTCCTGGTGCCAGCGCCTAGTCCCAACAGTAACCCTGGAGGCAAGAAAGAAAGAAAGAAAGAAAGAAAGAAAGAAAGAAAGAAAGAAAGAAAGAAAGAAAGAAAGAAAGAAAGAAAGGAAGGAAGGAAGGAAGGAAGGAAGGAAGGAAAGAAAGAAAGAAAGAAAGAAAGAAAGAAAGAAAGAAAGAAAGAAAGAAAGAAGGAAAAGAAAGAACAGGGGCTGGGTGGTAGCACAGCAGGTTAAGTGCACATGGTGTGAAGATCAAGGACAGGCCTAAGGATCCCAGTTCGAGCCCCAGGTTCCCCACCTTCAGGGGAGTCGTTTCATAGGCGGTGAAGCAGGTCTGCAGGTGTCTTTCTCTCCCCCCTCTCTGTCTTCCCGTCCTCTCTCCATTTCTCTCTGTCCTATCCAACAAAAACAACAGCAATACCAACAATAGCAATAACAACACAAGGTTCAAGACCCCAGTTCCCACCTGCAGGGGGAAGGCTTTACAAGTGGTGAAGCAGGGCTGCAGGTGTCTCTCGGTCTCCCTCCCTCTCTATCTTCCCCTTCCTCTCGGTTTCTGCCTGTTTCTACCCAGTAAGTAAATAAAAATAATTTTGAAAAGATTAAAAAAAAAGAAAGTCTTTAAAGAGAGAAAGAAAGTAACTGTACGGTCTAAGATGAAAAGCCCAGAATTCAAGAGTTTACATTGTTCTGAATCATGTGCCTTGTAGAACCTGTGATTTTTTTTTGCCTCCAGGGTTATCGCTGGGGCTCGGTGCCTGCACCAAGAATCCACTGCTCCTGGAGGCCATTTGTTACCTTTTCGTTGCCCTTGTTGTTTATCGTTGTTGTTATTATTGTTGTCATTGCTGTCATTGTTGTATAGGACAAAGAGAAATGGAGAGAGGAAGGAAGACAGAGAGGGGGAGAGAACCTATAGCCCTGCTTCACCACTAGTGAAGTGACCCCCTGCAGGTGGGGAACCAGGGGCTCAAACCAGGATCCTTAGGCCTATCCTTGAGCTTCTCGTCATGTGCCCTTAACCCATTGCATTACCGCCCAGCCTCGAACTTTTGATTTTTCGTAATGCAAGATTTGAAAGTTATCTTTGGTCCCACAACAGGTCTAAGTTTACCCATAGATTGTTCTTTCCTTGAAGAAACAAAACCAAAAACCAAAGACACTGGGTATGTGACAGACAGTAGTTAGCAATGGCTTCAAATTAATCTGAATTGAAACTGCAGGGAGATTTGACGTATTTCTGTGTTGAGAAGTAGGCCATTCTATTAGCTGACTGTTGACACCAAGGGTACTTGGTCCTTGGCCCACCTGGCCCTGCAGAGCTAGGAAATGTAAGAACTGTTTGAAATCCTTTCTCTCTTCCTGTCATTCACTGGGATGAAGGTAAAGCATAATCTTTTCAAAATCACAGCCTGACATATCAGAAGGAAATGAAAGATAGTGACTTGCTACAGTGTTCATTTGGATGGTAGCTGTTAATAGTTGTGATGGTTTGGATGTTTGGGGTTTAGTTTTCATTAGTTAGTATATCCATCTATAGCTGTGCTTTGGTCTTTCTTTCTTTCTTTTTTTTAAATCTGAGTCACTTACAGTGGATAAATTATTTTTTTGTGACATGTTACCTTCTTGAGCCAGAAGGAGTTGTAGAGCTAATCGACTCTGAAACACCTATGAAATACCCTGGTCTATCATGGAAGTCATCTTTCCAGTCATCTGTCATTGTCAAGAAGAGTCTACTGGGGCTGGGTGGTGGCACACCTGGTTGTGCACACATGTTACAATGTACAAGGACCTGGGTTCAAGCCTCCAGTCCCCACCTGTGGTGAGAAAGCTTTGTGAGTTATATAGCGATACTGCGGATCTCTCTTTCTCTCATACCCTCTTCCCTCTTGATTTCTGACTGTCTCTATCCACTAAGTAAAGTTTTTAAAAAAATAATCTACTTATATTGCTATTAAGAATGCAAGCTTGACTTGTTTAAAGGCCTGGTCCTTAAGGGAATCACTTGGTATTCAAAGCAAACACTCACAAGTGATGAAGACTCTGTTGATAACTCGCGTCCTCCTCGTTAGACCTTCAGACACTTTACTGATTTGCCAAGTGTGTCCACGTTTAATGAGGGAAACTCTCCTCAACCAAGAGACAATTGCTGAATGAGAAACTCAGTTGTTTGGAAACTTGCCTCCCTCCCAACAGACAGAAGGAATCAGAAGTCAAATACCATTTCATTTGATAAAGAAAAAGAAAATGATCTACAAACAAAAGAAACTGCTGGATGATGACTTTGTGTCTCTTTCAAGTACAACTGTGTCTTTACAACTTTAAATAAAGTAGTTGTCTGTTGTCACCTCATTTTAGTTCTAGAAGTGGTCTTGAGAGTTCAGGTAGGATAATCTCTGATCCTCCCTCAGATTCTAGTCTCTCTTTCCTCTTTCTCTTTCCTTCCTCCTCTTCCCTCACTCTAGCCAATCCCCCCTCAGCCCCTCTTCCCATATTACATGAACATCACTGAAAGCAGCTCAAGTCCTCTCTGTGCTGCATATTAAATAGCACATGGGTTTAAATAAAACACTTCATTTCTTTCAATCTCAAGTCTTTTTTTTTTTTTTCTCTCTCTGAAAAATGAAGGTGATTATCATGACTATCACAGAAAATGTATGTGAGAATTGGATGGTCTAATGAATGTGGTAGACCTTCTCCAAAACTGTGAATTCTTCTAATTAGGATCTAGTGACTTCTTTAGAGAACCAATTCCAGGACTTATTAATTTTTGCTAACATGGGGGCTTTTAGTTATCCCATGGTTAACAGATTTTGCTTTTTTTTTTTTTCAGCAAATCTAATTTCCTGCCAATATGCCCTTTTTATTGTTGAAATAAAACAACAGGTATCCAGGCTCACTTTTATTAAGATTTTATCATGTTTTAGTGACCATATCTGCATCACCCTATCTTCATGACTTGACTGTGCGTATTGAGTATATAAAATATGTCAGACTTCAGACTACATCATATCATTATGTGTGCTAGCAATGATGATGCAGGAAATATAAATAAACCCACTTCAGGAATGAGGGAATCAGAGCTTGGTGGAAGAACGAGCTTAATGTCATAAGTGTGGGAAACTGTAGAAGCAAGTCCACGTCCAGCACACACTTCCCTGGTGATCAGGGGCTGTAGAAGCAAGTCCACACCCAGCACACACTTCCCTGGCGATCAGGGGCGCTAACACAAGTCCTGATCCAGAAGAACACGCATGCGCCGCCACTCGGATCTGGGGAGAAGAGTCACCCAGACCCTCAAGAACTTGCCTAATACAGGACTGCAGGAAAAGGGGTCCAATAGAGGCAGGCTGGAGGGTTATAGCCTCTCATTGCTTTTTTTCCGACCTGACAGAAATTTGGGGGTGGAGGATGATAACCAGTGTCAGGAAGATACAGGGTTGTCATGTGAATTAAATGAGATCATCTACATAGATGTCTAGAATGTTGCCTGACATAGATGCTAATAATATTAATAAAATTAACACGGGCTATATGTATAGCACCAAAGTAAAGGACTCGGGGTGGGGGAAGTGCTCAAGTCTTGGATCATGATGACTTAGGAAGACCTAGGTGGGGGGTTAGAGTGTCATGTGGAAAACTGAGAAATGTTACACATGGTAACATTTCGTTAAAGACCACCTGCTGTATTTTACTGTTGACTATAAACCATTAATCCCCACCCCAATTTATTTCCCAATAAAGGGGAAAAAATTTTAAAAATTACATGGGCATGCTTAAATCCCTAATAAGAGAGCTATCCACAAATACGAGAACATAACTTTTATTGGCATTCGTTAATAAGCAGATCCATTGATATTTTAATGACAAGTTTTCAAAAGTATTTATAGGGGGTTGGGTGGTAGTACAGTGGGTTAAGCGCACATGGCACAAAGCCCAAGGACCGTTGTAAGGATCCAGGTTTGAGCCCCCAGCTCCCCACCTGCAGGGGAGTCGCTTCACAGGCGGTGAAGTAGGTCTGCAGGTGTCTATCTTTCTCTCCCCTTCTCTGTCTTCCCCTCCTCTCTCCATTTCTCTCTGTCCTATCCAACAACAATGACATCAATAACAATAACAATAATAATCACAACAATGATGAAACAACAAGGGAACAAGAGGGAAAAGATAGCCTCCAGGAGCAGTGGACTTGTGGGGCAGGCACCCAGCCCCAACAATAACCCTGGAGGCAAAAAATAAAAATTATAAATTGTTCCATTAAATACCTTAACTTTTTGTATGCACCTTTTAAAATAGTGATTCAATAATTACAATTCACAAGATTGTAAAGCCACAGAAGTACCATTTCACACCACACCCACTACTGAAATTCTGTCCCAAAGGATGCAATGTCAGCTTTTTTAGTTGCAGAATAGCATTTTATTATATCCCACAACTTAAAAAAATATTAGTGATTTAATAATGATTAACAAGATTTTAGGATAACAGGCCTGCAATTCTCACCACCAGAGTTCCATATCCCATCCCTTCCATTGGAAGCTTCCCTATTCTTTATCCCTCTGGGAGTATGGACCCAGGATCATTATGGGATGCAGAAGGTGGAAGGTCTGGCTTCTGTAATTGCTTCCCTGCTGAACATGGGCAATGGGAGGTGGGTCCATACCCCCAGCCTGTCTTTGTCTTTCCCTAGTGGAACAGGGCTCTGGAGAGGTGAGGTTCCAGGACACACTGGTGAGGTCGTCTGCCCAGGGAAGTCAGGTTGGCGTCATGGTAGTGTCTGCAACTTGGTGGTCAAAAGGCAGTAAGATATAAAACCAAACAAATTGTTTAATAATCAGGAACCTAAAGGTAAGAATAGAGAAGATGGAAGTAAGGGTCTTTGTGTCATCCCATAACATTTTTATCCAATTATCCTTTGATGGACATTTCAGTGGTTTTCCCTCCTTGATTATAGTGAATAATGCATCTATGAACAGAGGAGTGCATGAAGGTTTTTTATTACATTGATAAAATGTAAAACAACAACAAAAACAGCAGCAACAACAACAACAACAACAACAAAAAACCTCTGCAAACTTCTCATTTTGCCAGGCTGCCATCAAGTACAGATTACCACAATATTGGTCTTAAAGGGAAAAAAGTTTATTCATTTATTAAAAGTTTATGTCTTAACTATAAAGCAATGTATTGGCCTTCCTCTCTTTCTCCAGTGTCTCCATGCCTCCAGGGCTTGTACTTTCTTCTCCTTCTTTGCCCTTACTTTCTCCCAATAAATGCTCTTCTCTCTGACTTCCTGAAGAAAAGAATAGAAAAAAGAAGAAGCAGTGTGTTGATAAAATCAACCAAGACCATGGTGCCATGTGAAGTCAGGAGCCCAGCCTAGACTTGGCCATCCTGGTCTTTCTGCTCCATTCTTTTTTTTTTTTTTTTTTCTTTTTTAAAATTTATCTATAAAATAGAAACACTGACAAGACCACAGGATAAGAGGGCTATAATTCCCACCACCAGAGCTCCCTATCCCATCCCCTCCCCTGATAGCTTTCCTGTTCTTTATCCCTCTGGGAGTATGGACCCAAAATCATTGTGGGATGCAGAAGGTGGAAAGTCTGGCTTCTGTAATTGCTTCCCCGCTGAACATGGGTGTTGAGAGGACGATCCATACTCCCAGTCTGTCTCTCTCTTTCCCTAGTGGGATGGAAATCTGGGAAAGCGGAGCTCCAGGACACATTGGTGGGGTTGTCTGTCCAGGGAGGTCTCCTTGGCATCATGATAGCCTCTGGAACCTGGTGGCTGAAAAAGAGTTAACTTATAAAGCCAAACAAATTGTTGATTAATCATGAACCTAAAGGGTGGAATAGTGCAGATGGAGATTTGGAGTCTGTTTTGGAAATAGCTAGTAGGTCTATTTTAGGTATCTTCCAAAGGGCCCATGACTATACTAGTTTTTGCCTGAGCCTGATATCTGATATGCAGGTTCTTTTCGTCCCTGTGTCCCACCCAGGTCAAGCCAGCCCATAGGTGTGGTGTTGACAAGCCACATGGTCCTTAGCTATTCAGCCCAGGGCTCTGCTGTTCAGGGTGCGGAGGCTCCTGTACGTTGGTTCTTATAAATGTTTGACTTCCTATACTCCTGGCGACTTGGTTATAATCTTTTACTTGACAACCTCTTCTTCCTTAAAATGTAGATACATGGGCGTTGGCAGTAGCACAACAGGTTAAGTGCACATGGCAGGAAGTGCAGGGACAGGCTCAAGGATCTGGGTTCGAGCCCCTAGATCTTCCCCACCCACAGGGAGGTCACTTCAGAAGCAATGAAGCAGGTCTGCAGGTGTCTATCTTTCTCTCCCCCTCTCTGTATTCCCCTCCTCTCTCCATTTCTCTCTGTCCTATCCAACAACAACAATATTGATAATAATAATAATAACCACAATGATGTTAAAGCATCAACAAGGGCAATGAAAGGGAACAAATAGCCTCCAGGAGCAGTGGATTCATGGTGTAGGCACCAAGCCCCAGCAATAACCCTGGAGGCAAAAGAAAAATGTAGATACATATTAAAATCTTTCTCTCTAATTTTTTTTTTCTTCCTTTGCTGCTCCATTACAAAATCTCATGTCTGGGGCCAGGGTGGTAGCACACCTGGTTGAGCGCACATGTTACAGTGTGCAAGGACCCGGGTACAAGCCTCTGGTCCTCATCTGCAAGGGGAAAGCTTTGCGAGTGGTGAAGCAGGGCTGCAAGTGTCTCTCTGTCTCTCTGCCTTCCTATTATCCCTTCTCCTTCTCTATTTCTAGCTGTCTCTAGCCAGTAAATAAATAAATATAATTTTAAAAGAACTCACCTCCTTTGGATATATGCCTAGGGGTAGGGCAGTAGTGCACCCATGCAAGGGCCTGGGTTCCAGCCCTGGCTCCCCACCTTTGTAGGCGAGGGGGGAACTCTTCAGAAATGGTGAAGTAGGCTTGCAGGGGACTATCTTTCTTTCTCGACATGGGCACTGGCGCGTAGATCCACATTTCCAGCCTGTTTCTGTCTTTCCCTAGTGGGGAAAGTTGAGTTCCTCTCAACCTCCCCTTCACTCTCAATTTCTGTCTGTCCTTTCAAGTATAATAGAAAGGAAAAAGAAAAAAAAGTGGCCACCAGGAGCAATCGATTTATAGTGCCAGCGCTGAACCCCAGAGATAACCCTGGTTGCAATATAAATAAATAAATACCTTCACTTCAGACAAACAAACAAACAAGACCACGTGTGTTGGTCAAAACCACCTCTGGTCAGCTCAGGTTTATGGTGGTGCTAGGGATTGAATCGGAGTTTCAGGAACGAAAGTCTTCTGTATAACCAACGTACTAGTTCTCTGCCGAAGTGCCTTAAGTTTTAAAGGAAAATTTTATATTTCTTGGGTGACATTTAGCCATCACGAGGTGCTATTTTCTTTTCTTTTCTTTTCTTTTTTTTGAACCACTTTTGGTTTTTGCACATATATTTACCTCAGTTTAATGCTGAGATCAGAACGGGGGTAATTAACTTCTATTTCTCGTTTATATAGCTATCACTCATTGCAAGTGGTTTTAGCAGAACGAAATCTATTTTTATCTAAAATGGGATCAATTTCATAACATCAATAACATGTTTCTATAATTGACTAACAATAGGAAAACAAACCTAGAAGCAGAAAAAGACACAGTCTCGGAAACCGAGAACAGTGTGTATGATAATGGGAATGTCTCTCTCTCTCTAAGTCTTGAAGGATTAAGAAGAGATTTTTTTTAATGTTAAGTGATTTTGTTACAGAAATAGTGGGAAAGGTATCATTTTACATTTGAGCTCCTACAAAAAAATCCTTAAGAGAAAGCAAATCAGCCATTTGGGCGCTGGTGGCTAATTCTTATTCTATCCTTTGTCATGCAAATCAAAGTTCCTAGTGGAGAGCTTCCCTCTAAAAGAAAGCTTCCTGAATTAACCTCCCAAAGAGGTTAGACAGCTGAATCGGATTACCCCTGCCTCTGTTTGCCTTTCCTTGGGCTGCCTTTTTCTTCCCCTGACACTAGAGTACTGTAGCTTGCTGTGGGTTTTCAAGTTGGTACTGCAGACAAGTCTAGTCTCCCTGGAGGGCCATGAAGTGACATATGTGTCTGAGGCTGCTCAGTAAAAAGATGGAAAGAAGCAGTGAAGGCCACAGTCTGCATGGATGTTCTATAGATGGAGGCAGTCAGCTCTCTCCTCCAATTCCTCATTGCCTGCTGTCCGCATATTTTAAGAGGATTTGGAAATCTGAAGTTTTATGTGAATTCTTTCAGTTAAAAATAAAAAGCTGTTCAATATTATTCCAAACATATATATAAAAGCAGAAGTGGGTGTTTCCTGAAAATTACATATCCACCCCCCAGAGCTTCCAAATTGAACAGTCTATGGTCTTTCTTGCCCCTCTCTTCTGCCTATTTTTTTTTTACACTTCTTTTCACAGTCTGAACTTTGTTCCTTGTTATGTTGCTTATGTAAAGATAGAAATGACCTTCCCTCATTTCCCGTGGTGTTCTTCTGGGTGAACAATCAAACTTGTATCAGACAGGAAAGTAGGAGAAAGAACAGCTCTAGTTACTTCAGTATGAAGAATCAACCTGTATGTAAATTCCTAAGTAGAGTAATCTAAAGCATTGATACCCCAAGCCTAAGAGATAGGATAGGACTTGGAGCTACAAAGAGAGAGGAGAAGTAAGACTCTTTAAAAAAATTATTATCTTTACTTATTTATTGCATAGAGATAACCAGAAATTGAGAGGGAAGGGTGATAGGTGGGGAGAGAGACAGAGTGACACCCACAACACTGCCTCAGCACTGGCAATATTTTCCCAATGTAGGGAATGGCTGGGGGCTCGAACCCCAGGTCGTTAACGCACTGCAACATTTGCACTCAACCAGGTGCACCACCCCGCGGCCCCAAGGAGCACTATTATCTATGCCAGAAAAAGGTGAAGACCAGATATAGCATACTTGTTTCGCTGTATTGGGTGGATTCTCTGATACAAAGGTGAGTTCTAATAAAAGTCCTAAATTCTGGGAAAGACTTCATTCTTCTCACCAGTGAAGGAATGGTGGCAGTTTCTCATGGGTCTGCAGGGCCTTAATGGACCTCAGCTCAATGTAGTCCTGCCTGCCAATGTGCTGTGTCTTAGGAGTGCCTTTTCTGGACATCTTGGGGTGACCTCTCTAAACATCTTGAGGAGGCATGCTCTCCATTTAATTTTAAACACTGGATAATAGTATATAAAATTTTAATCAAGTTCAGTGCTTTTAATTCAAGACTATGTGTATAGTTGTGTTTTGTTTTCTGCCCCTTGGATATGTCTGGGTGCAAAGGTAACCATCCAGTATCCTTCAGGGAGGGGCTGGACACATAACCAAACCAAGACTTAGGCATTGATGAGAGGGGCTGGGGAGACAACATCAAGATTCTGCAAAAAACTTTCATGCCTGAGGCTCCAAGGTTCTAGGTTCAATTCCCAGTGCCACCATAAGCCAGAGCTTGTAGCACCTGGGTCCGTGATATAAAGAAATCCACAAGGCACCAAAGGTGATGTAAAAGCAAAGACCCTTTATTACTGGAGCCAGGGGCGGACACTCTGGTTTACTAACGCAGTAGTAGCCAAAAATGTCCGACCCTGACTTGAAGTTTCAGCCCTCTTAAATAGGAATCAGCCCCCTGGGTCTACGTGACTCAGGGCAGGTTTCCTATCCTAATTTCGGGTAAACTTTACAACATCAAGTTATCACAAGACAGTTTGTCCAGGGGTTTGTGGTGGTCATTAACTAATGGTCACCTCCCTTCCTGTCTTCTAGGCTATTTTCTCATTTCAGTCCCTTATCTTTATTGTCCTGATGCTTTCCTCTTACTCAAGGCCTTGTCCCTTAACCCTGAATTCTTTCTTTCAGGAGGTGTCTATTAATCCTTTTATTTCTGGAACAATATTTTTACCTTCTAACAAGCTAAGCAGTGTTCTGGTCTCTCCCTGAGCTCTCTCTCTCTCTCTCTCTGTCTCTCTCTGTGTGTGTGTGTCTGTCTCTCCCCCCCCCCCCCCCCGTTAAAACAGTTAAGTAGAGGGTCAGGCGGTGGCGCATCTGGTTAAGCAAGCACACATAGTACTGAGCACAAGGACCTGGCTTGGAGCCCCCAGCTCCCCACCTGCAGTGGGTCTGCTTCAGGAGTGGTGAAGCAGGTCTGCAGGTAATGTCTATCTCTCTCCCTCTCTATCTCCTCCTCCTCTCTCAATATATCTCTGTCCTATCCAGTAAAAAAATGGCTGCCAAGAACAGTGGATTCATAGTGCTGGCACTGAGCCCTAGCAACTGGAGGCAGGGGGATAAATTAAGTAAATAAATATTTAACAACAGCAACGAAAGACATTGGGGAGAGAAAAGGGTAGAAGGAAGTCTAATAACAGATCCTTCTATATAAATGGAAATACCCAACAGTTCTGAATGCTTGGTGAGCTTGACTTCAAACATCAGCTTAGGCATTTCATCTCAGACAGGAGACACTGGGGAAGAGAGAGGAAAGGCCATTATGGGGGTTACCCAGGAAGACAGTCAACAAAGTTCTGTCTTCCTCAGGGAACTAGATTGGAGATGAAGACTTATCAAGACAGTGTAGGCAGGCCAGCTCCATCTGGCTATCAGAACCCTTCTATATATCAGCCTTGTAGCAGACACACTTTAGGTGACAGGTTCTTTTTTTTTTTAATTTATTTATTTATTCCCTTTTGTTGCCCTTGTTTTATTGTCGTTGTTGTTGTCATCCTTGTTGGATAGAACAGAGAGAAGTGGAGAGAAGGAGGAGAAGACAGAGAGGGGGAGAGAAAGATACCTGCAGACCTGTTTCACCGCCTGTAAAGTAACTCCCCTGCAGGTGGGGAGCTGGGGGCTCGAACCGGAATCCTTATGCCGGTCCTTGAGCTTTGCACCGCCTGCGCTTAACCTGCTGCACTACCGCCCAACTCCCAGGTGACAGATTCTTATACCTCTCCAGGTACATATGAGGTCTGGATGCCTGTCTTCTCATAAAGCTACCTCCATTCATAACTGCTGCCTGAATTTGTTCATCTAGTCAGGCATTAGAACAGAAAAGCTTCTGGCCACCATCCCTACCTGCTGTGACGTGCTCTGGACTCTGGACTTCCTTGCTTGCATTGAACTGGAGAAAAAGAGTAAGGCACAGTTTGCCTACATGTAATTAAAGCAGGAAGATCCTTTTACCTTCAGAACACTTCCTATTAGCTAAGAATGGATGTTGCTGTTAGAGTGATCTGTGTTTTGCACCTGCTCGTATATCAGATCCTATTGTGTGTGTGTGTGTGTGTGTGTGTGTGTGTGTGTGTGTGTGTGTGTGTGTTCCAGAGCCTTGCTCAGATCTGACCTATAGTGACACAGGGAACTGAACCTGGGACTTCAAAGTCTCAGGCATGAGAGCCTCTTTGTATAGCCATTATGCTGTCTCCCCCACACTCAATTTATTTGTTTATTTTTGCCTGGATGCCTACACTATGAATCCACTCCTCCTAGAGACCATTTCTTTCTTTCTTTCTTTCTTTCTTTCTTTCTTTCTTTCTTTCTTTCTTTCTCTCTCTCTCTCTCTTTCTTTCTTTCTTTCCTTTTTTTTATTGGATAGGATAGGGAGAAAGTGAGAGAGGAGGGGGAGATACAGAGGGAGAGAGCAAGAGAGACACCTGAAGACCTGCTTCACTGCTGTGAAGTGACCCCCCCTCAGGTAGGGAGCCGGGGCTCCATCCATGATCTTTGCGGGGGTCTCTGCACTTAGCACTGTGTGTGCTTAACCCAGTGTGCTACCATGCGACTCCATGCACTCAGATCTTTACTACTTGTCATTCTCTTGGCCTTGACTTTTTTGAGGAGATGTTCTAACGGGTAACATTCAGCTATTGCCTCCCCCACAGACATCTATAAGCAACACAAGACACACAGCAGGCTCCCAGATAATACGTGATGGCTGGTGGGTAGACGTGAGAGTGGGTGAGTACTTTTATGAATAAGTGGTTTAAGTAAAACTTTTCCTTCAATGGGAGTCACATGGTAGTGCAGCGGGTTAAGCGCAGGTGGCGCAAAGTGCCAAGGACCAGCGTAAGGATCCAGGTTCGAGGCCCTGGCTCCCTACCTGCAGGGGAGTCGCTTCACAGGCAGTGAAGCAGGCCTACAGGTGTCTATCTTTCTCTCCCCCTCTCTGTCTTCCCCTTCTCTCTCCATTTCTCTCCATCCTATCCAACGATGACAACAACTACAATAACTACAACAATAAAACAACAAGGGCAACAAAAGGGAATAAATAAATAAATAAATAAATAAATAGTAAAAAAAAATGTTCCTTCAATCTACTAAAGAACACAAGGAAGTCATTGGCGTAGCCTGGAGGTCTTGCTGCCCCGTAAACAAAAACACAAAAAACAGTATAGCTCTAAAGAAGAAGAAAAAAGTAAATATTCTCATCATTTCTGTGGAATTCAGGAAAAGCTTGGCAGAGGTGTTTCTGGCTTAGGGTTTCTCTGGAAGTGGCATGCGAAAATGTTCTGGGATCCACAGGCAGTGAAAGCTTGACGAAAGAGAGATGACACCGTTGGGTCTCTTTCTTCTGCTGCTGGTGGTAGAAAGACTCACCACGGGCCAGGTGTTAGCAGGAGACTCCGGTCCCTTCTCATGTGATTTTCCCTATCCAGCTGCTAGATGGAGTATCCTCCCAGCATCGCAGGGGGTAACCTGTGTGTCGGCACCAAGCCCCAGAAATAACCAGGGAGGGGAAAAAAAACTTATCCATGAGACCAGACCAGGTGGTGGTGCACCTGGTTAAGTGCACATGTTACAGGCCACAAGGACCCAGGTTGAGTCCCTGGTCCCCACCTGTAGGGGGAAAGCTTCATGAGCGGTGAAGCAGGGCTGCAGGTGTCCCTCGGTCCCTCTCCCTCTCTACCTTCCCCTTCCCTCTTGATTTCTGTTAGTCTCTATCCAATAAGTAAAGATAATAGGAGAAAATTAAAAAACAATAAGTTACCCATTCGCAAATCTACCTCATAGATTCTCCCTAGTGTCTGAAAGTTGAATAAATCAACTGGGTGATTATTTGTTTGTTTGAAGGGTGTGGGGGAAGAGTGTTAATCACATTCATTTATATGGAGAACTCTTGGAGGGTTTCCAGAATGCCCAAAATAACCTAGCAAAGCCTAGCAACTTCTACTCTTAGAGTAGAACAACTTGCACTGTGCTTGTTAGAGATGAGTGCCTGTTCCAGCCCAGCTTCACCAACTAGGCCGTACCGTTGGAAAAAAAGCGCTAAAGGGTTTTTGAGCATCAATCATAACATGACAAGGAATGACTGAGTTTAAATTCTACCAGGCTTTCCTGGTTTTGAAGGGTCCCCTTGCTTGGTGGGGGAGGGGGAAGCTTCAGTGTTGTGTTGGATCTTTGTGTGTGTGTGTGTGTGTTTTCTTTTGCTTCTATTTTTCTTTTATATCTTTTTTTTTTAAAAAAAGTTCATGTCTGTCGAGTCTCTAGATTCTAGCTATGAGTGAAGCCACCCCAAAAGTTGGCCATTCATCTCTTTACTTATTTTGCTAAGCACAATCACCTCCAGTTCCAGCCATTTTGTTGCAAAGAACTTAAAATCATCTGTTTTGGTTACAGAATAGTATTCCACATAGTATATATCCCATAACTTTTTAAAGAGTTCTCCATTGAATATTTTTATCATTTTTTAATTTGTGGTATGTTACAAAATTGTAAGATTTCGTTGTATAGTCCCACACTACACCCACCAGCAAAGCTGATTCCCTGCCCTCCCGACTCCCAAAGATAACCACCATAGTTCTCACAGGCCTTAGAAATGGTGTGCTTTTTTTCTTTCTCCTTTCTTCTCCTCTCCTCCCCTCTCCTCCCCTCCCCTCCCCTTTCTTCCTTTCTTCCTTTCTCTCTCTCTCCCTTCCTTCCTCCCTCCCTCCCCCTCTCTCTCTTTCTTTCTTTCTTTCTTTCTTTCTCTCCCTCTTTCCCTTCCTTCCTTCCTCCCTCCCTCTCTTTCTTTCTTTCTCTCCCTCCCTCCTTCTTTCCTTCCTTCCTTCCTTCCTTCCTCCCTCCCTCTCTCCCTCCTTCTCTCTCTCTTCCTTCCTTTCTCTCTTTCTCTTCCTTCCCTCTCTTTCTTTCTTTCTTTCTTTCTTTCTTTCTTTCTTTCTTTCCTTCTTTCTTTCTTCTTCAGGTATATCCATACTCTAGATCCCATATATGAATGAAACTGTCTGGTAGTAGTCCTCCACCTCTTTCCTTATTCCACTAGACATAATTACCTCCAGCTCTCCATTTTGTTCCAAAAGAAACACTATCATGGGTCTTTCCTTCTCTCCATCTGTCATTCTCTTCAATAGGAAAAAATGAAAGAAACACACACACACACACACACACACACACACACACACACACACACACACACACAGAGCTTTGGTGATGGGAACAGTATGTAACTACATTCCTGTAGTCTTCTGATCCTGTAGACCATTATTACATCACTAATTCGATAACTGGGGGGGGGGGGAGAAAACAAAATATCCTTTTTTTTATGGAAAGTATTATTTTCAGAACATCTGAGAAAGTATTTTTGACTATTACAAAAGTTTATTTAACAAAACTCAGTAAGAAAAGTAACCTAATTTTTATATCAAAGTGAAAAGATGCAGAGGAAGAGGGGACATGCTGAACAGTCTTCTTGCTGACCTGTCATTGTGCTTATCCTCCTGTCGAGGCTTCTGACATGATGATGCTACTTCCACATATTACCACCATTCCATTATTGTTTTCTTGCCCACTAGTTGCCATTTCCACACATTCATCTAGCACAAGGTTCATAAACAGCTCAGATCCCGGCAGAATTCCTTGGACATGAATTTCAATGACAACTTCTTGTCCATCTTTTTTTTTTTTTTTTTTTCAATTTGGGAGGATGAGCTCGTGGTGTCTACTCTGTGAGCTCAAAGACACTTTCCAGACAAAATTCTGGCTTCTGCCAACAAAATATTCTTAATGCAGCCCAGGAAGTGGTTCAGCAGGCACAGTAAAGCCCCACCCCCCACCCCCCGGGTTCAATCCTTGACATCATGGACTGGCCTCCAAGCTTATTGAATAAGCAAGTGGATGCTTAGAAAGCTAGTTATTTAAAAATATTGGAATTTATTTTGCTTGTTTTACTTTGGGGCCTTTATTTTTTTGTCATTACCCATGTTTTCCACTTCACATCTTAATTATTTTTAATTAATTATTATTTATTTATTTAAAATTTTTTATTTATAAAAAGGAAACACTGACAAAACCATAGGATAAGAGGGGTACAACTCCACACAATCCCCACCACCAGAACTCCATTCCACATCCCACCTGTGAAGCGACTCCCCTGCAGGTGGGGAGCCAGGGGCTCTAACCTGGATCCTTAAGCTGGTCCTTGCGCTTTGCGCCACCTGTGATTAACCAGCTGTGCTACTGTCCGACTCCCTGTTACAGAGTCTTAAGACAGTGAGACCTAGGAGGTGCCTGGTAAGTGGTAATTATTAGGAGTATTGTCATATTTAAGTGGAAGACAGGCAGAAATATGCTTTCAGTCAACGCCTCTCTTCTCCACTCAAGGAGAAATGTTCCCACACTTATGCTTTGGGTCAATTTTCTCAATGTACATTTTATTTCTGTTTTGTTGCCCTTCTTGTTATTGGTGTTATTGTTGTTGTTGCTGGATAGGACAGAGAGAAATGGGGAGAGGAGGGGAAGACAGAGAGGGGGAGAGGAAGACAGACACCTGCAGACCTGTTTCACCACTTGTAAAGCAACCCCCCCCCCCCCTGCAGATATGGAGCTGGGGGCTCGAACCAGGATCCTTACTCAGGTCCTTGTACTTTGTGCCATATGCGCTTAACCTGCTGTGCTACCATCCGGGCCTCTCAAGGTACATTTTTAAGATGGACTGATAGATTTTGGGTTTTCAAATTGTTTGCCTGTTGACACTATGGTGTAAGTGGTGAGAAGCCAGTGACTGGTAAATTTTTTTTTTAATTTTTAAAAAATATTTATTTATTTATTTTTCCCTTTTGTTGCCCTTGTTGTTTTTCATTATTGTTGTAGTTGTTGTTGTTGATGATGTCGTTGTTGTTAGATAGCACAGAGAGAAAAGGAGAGAGGAGGGGAAGACAGAGAGGAGGAGAGAAAGACAAACATCTGCAGACCTGCTTCACCGCCTGTGAAGCGACTCCCCTGCAAGCGGGGAGCCGGGAGCTCGAACCGGCGTCCTCACGCTGGTCCTTGTGCTTCGCGCCACGTGTGCTTAACCCGCTGTGCTACCGCCGACTCCCGGTAAACATATATATATATATAAAATTTTTATTTATAAAATGGAAACACTGAAGACACCATAGGATAATAAGGGTACAACTTCACATAATTCCCACCACCAGACTCCGTATCCCATCCCCTCCCCTGATGGCTTTCCTATTCTTTATCCCTCTGGGAGTATGAAGCCAGGGTCATTATGGGGTTTTTAATGAAAGAGAGATAATGAGAGGAAGATACAGGTAGTGAGTAACCTAGCACTGTTAAGCTCTGAATTACGGTGGTGCTGGTGGAACCTGGAACCTCAGAGTTTCAGGCATGACAGTATTTTCCATAACTATTAAGCCACCTCCGCAGCTCCACACAATTTTTTTATTAGTGATTTGTTTATTTATTTTAAATCTTCAAATTTCATTAAAGTATTACTTTGTTTTAAATTTTTTTAAATATTTATTTATTTATTCCCTTTTATCACCCTTGTTTTATTGTAGTTATTATTGTTATTGATGTCGTCGTTGCTGGATAGGACAGAGAGAAATGGAGAGAGGAGGGGAAGACAGAGATGGGGAGAGAAAGATAGACACCTGCAGACCTACTTCACTGCCTGTGAAGCGACTCTCCTGCAGGTGGGGAACCGGGGGCTCGAACCGGGATCCTTATGCCAGTCCTTGTGCTTTGCACCACGTGCGCTTAACCTGCTGTGCTACCGCCGGACTCCCTGTTTTTAATTTTTAAAAATAATCTTTATTTATTGGATAGAGACAGCCAGATATTGAGAGGGGGAGGGAAGCTGTAGAGGGAGAGAGACAGAGAGACACCTACATACCTGCTTCACTGCTCACATAGCTTTTCCCCTGCAGGTGGGGACCAGGGGCTCGAACGCGGAGTCCTTGTGCATTGTAGCATGTGCGCTCAAGCAGGTGCACCACCACCAGCCCCTTTATTAACAATTAAATGATGTTTGACAAGGTTGTGGTATAAGAGGGGTACAGAGAAAGAGACCAAGCACCAAAGGGTCCAAAACTGGGTCATGCCCATCACAAAGTAAGAATACTGTCCCGATGCTTTCTTGCCAGCCCTGGTAATACTATTTTAAGAAGCTTTTTCATAATATATTTTGGATGGTTGAAATATTTTTGCTTCTAGGTTAAAAAAAAAATTGACTAAGTGGTCCGGGAAGTGGCACAGTGATAAAGCTTTGGACTCTCAAGCATGAGGTCCCGAGTTGGATCTCCAGCAGCACCTGTGCCAAAGTGATGTCTGGTTCTTTCTCTTTCCTCCTTTCTCATAAATAAATAAAATCTTTTAAAAAATGAATAAAATTGCCATGTGCTGGGAAGAGGAAAGACTTTTATTCTGAGGCCCCAGTGGTCTCAGGTTCAATCCCCAAGACCACTATCAGCCAGAGCTGAGCAGGGCTTTGTTAAAAATGAATGAATGAACGGGGCCAGGTGGTGGTGCAGCTGGTTAAGCACTCACATTCAAGTGCACAAGGTTCAAGCCCTGGTCCCCACCTGCAGGGGGAAAACTTCACGAGTGGTGAAGCAGGGCTGCAGGTGTCTCTGTCTCTCTCCCTATCTTCCCCTTCCCTCTCAATTTCTCTCTATCTAATAGTAAATATTTTTTTAAAAATGGATGAATGAATAAATAAATAATAAACTAAAAACATACTGCTTTTTCAAGCTTAAACATAAGTCCCTAACTGAATCAGTGCTCAGTTTTACTGATACTTTGGAAGTTCCAAAATAACAAATTATGTGATGAAAAATTGTATTATATAAAAGGGTCAGAAAACATATACTAATCACGAGAACATTCCATCTGCTTCCAAACTCACTGCTGCATTTATTTTTAAGACTTTTTTTTATATGCAAGTCTGGAACATGTTGAGAGAATTAAATTTTAAAACAATTTTAAATTGGCCCAGTGATGTCCTGCAAACAGTAAAAAACAAACAAAAAAAAACCAAAGGTGCCAAGAGTAAAACTGTGATAGTGTTTGCAGTGGTCTGCAAGGGGTTAAGTTGGCATCACAGAGGAAGAAGCAGTGAGTTGAGGGTTTTGAACTCTGGGTGGGAATTCTGAGTTGACTCTATTACTAATTAAACAGGAGACCTCAGGTGAGTTAGTGTCCTTCTTTGGGTGACACTGTTGACAGCTGAGTAAACACAGAATGGAACTCAGCTCTAAGGACACAGGCATCATGAAATCAGGGAGCACTAGGTGTGTTGTATGAAGTTTCCTCTCCAGTCTCATGGTAGGTACTGAGGCTGTTTCAGGACGGAGGGAACCAGACCTAGGGGGCAGTAAGTGCTTTATCCAAGGCTGCCCAGGAATAGAGACAGAAGTCTGAATGTGGTCATCTCTATTTCCTTCCTTCCTTCCTTCCTTTTTTTTTTTTTTTTTTTTTTTTTTTTGCCTCCAGGGTTATTGCTGGGGCTTGGTGCCTGCACTATGAATCCACTGCTCCTGGAGGCTTTTATTCCCTCCTTTTATCATTGTTGTTGTTATTGTTATTGATATCCTTGTTGTTGGACAGGACAGAGAGACATGGAGGAAGGAGGGGAAGACAGAGAGCAGGAGAGAAAGACAGACACCTGCAGACTTGCTCCCCCTCCTGTGAAGCAACTCCCCTGCAGGTGGGGAGCTGGGGGTGGCGTTCGAACCAGGATCCTTACACCGGTCCTAGAGGTTTGCTTAACCCGCAGCGCTACCGCCCGACTCCCCTCACATAACCTTTATAAAGAGGGAATACTTCCGAGTTGGACTTACAGTACTAAAGAAAAAAAAAGTGAAGACTTGTTTATTTACTAACACAAGACAGAGAACCAGCCCATCATAGCTGTAGCACAAGCAGTGTCAGGGGTCAAACTTGAGGCCTCATACTTTTAAGTCCAGTGGCTCCAATCACTATATCATCCTCTAGAACTTTTATTTCCTCCCTTTCTTTCCTTCTTCCTTCCTTCTTTCCTTTCTTTCTTTCTTTCCTTCTTCCTTCCTTCTTTCCTTTCTTTCTTTCTTTCTCTTTTTCTCTCCTCGTTTTCTTCTCTCTCCCCCCCTTTTTTCTCAGAGCACTGCTCAGCTGACTTACGGTGGTGTAGGGGGTTCATCCTGAGACTTCAGAGCCTCAGGCAAGAGGGCCATGTATTTATTTATTTATTCCCTTTTGTTGCCCTTGTTGTTTTATTGTTGTAGTTATTATTGATGTTATTGTTGTTGGATAAGACAGAGAGAAATAGAGAGAGGAGGGAAAGACAGAGAGGGAGAGAGAAAGACAGACACCTGCAGACCTGCTTCACTGCCTGTGAAGTGACTCCCCTGCAGGTGGGGAGCCGGGGGCTCGAACCGGGATCCTTTACACCAGTCCTTGTGCTTCGCACCGCGTGCCCTTAACCCTCTGCCCTACAGCTGGACTCACTGCAAGAGTGTCTTTTGTAGAACTGTCATACTATCTCCCTCATCCCTTCCAGGCTGTTTAAAATTTTAATCATAAATAACTGAGAGAGAGAAGTGACTGTGTTCTTCACGCTCAGGAGAGAATGGAGTTCATTCTTTTTAAAGGATTGATTAACAAAACCATAGGGTAGGAGGGGTACAACTCCACACAATTCCCACCACCCAATCTCCATATCCCACCCCCTCCCCTGATAGCTTTCCCATTCTCAATCCCTCTGGGAGCATGGACCCAGGGTCATTGTGGGTTGTAGAAGGTGGAAGGTTTGGCTTCTGTAATTGCTTCCCCGCTGAACATGGGCGTTGACTGGTCGGAGTTCATTCTTTAAATTGGTTGTGTATCAGCACCTGCAGGTCATATGTTGATTTTGTTAATCAACCTGGAACAGACTCACAGAGACACTGAGGGGACTTTCATAGCCCTGCACTCAGAAATGACCTCTGCGGATGGGAGTGACGCTCCCTCAGTCTGTCCATGATAATCATGTTCTCCCTAGTCTCATCAGGATGATGTCTGCTGTCTAGGAAGGCTTTGCTACAGACCCTGAGTCCTTCCTGGAAATACTGATGTCTGGGTCTGTCCCCAGAATCTGGTCTACCTGGGTCTTCTAAGAGGCCCTGTTTGCAGAATTGATTCTTCTTATTACTATGCTAACTTTTAACTGTGCCTATAGATTGAATTTGTCACCAGAGGTTAGAACCAAGGGTCTAGAAAGTAACTGTGGACTAAGATCTGCTATTGGGCTTTTTATGGTTGTTTGGTTAGTGCCAGCTGAGAGAGCACAGAGGAAGAGAAATGGAAAATTCCATGCTCTCCTCTGTCCTCGTGGATTCACTCACTGGGTCTTTTCTTCACCGGTGCTCTAGCCCTGTGTTGAGTAAGTACCAGGAAGAGAGAGGCTGTGTGAATCATGTGGGTTAGGCCACCGCGTTGACGATAGCACAGCCAAGCATGATTGCCACCCACTCACCTAATTATAATTTTCTGGTTGCCTTGTATTGAGAAGGTGAAAGTAGGAATAAGACATAGCTCACAGGATGACCCACTTGGTTGGACATAGGAGTTACAATGTGCAAGGACCCCAGGTTCAAGATCCCAGTCCCCACCTGCAGGGGGACAGCTTTGCAAGTGGTCAAGCAGTGCTTTAATGCTGGGGACTGGTGCCTGCACCTCGAATCCACTGCTCCCAGTGGCCTTTTAATTTTTTTTTTAATTTTATTGGCTAGGACAGAGAGAAATTGAGAGTGATGGGGAAGACAGAAAGAGGGAAAGATAGCACCTGCAGACCTGCTTCATCACTCGTGAAGTGACCCCCTTGCAGGTGGGAACTGGGGGCTAGGCTCGAACTAGGATCCTTGTGCGGGTCCTTGTGCACTAAACTTGGTGCACCACTGTCTGCCCCCTCTCCCTCTTGATTTCTGGCTGTCTCTATATAATAGATAAAAATTAAGATAATTTAGAAGAGAGAGAGAGAGAGAGATTGAGATCTCGCAGGATAGGGTACATACTCAGGCCCAAGCTTGGGCCGCATTTGGGGATAGATCCATGGCAGGGATGTTGGTGTGGTGAGATGTTGGTGCCACGGGCCACCGTCTCTTACCGCTTCCTGCTTTGTCTCTCTGTCTGAATGCAGAGGTCAGCCCAGGAGTGGGAAGATCATACATTTTCTTTCTTTCTTTTTATTTTATTTTATTAGTGATCTGACACAGTTATAACAGAACAAGGCTACAACTCTGCGCTGTTCCCACCACCAGAACTCTGGATCCTCCTGCCCTCCCCTGGAAGCTGCAGCAGTTCTCCCAAGGTTGCAGATATGGGTGAACTATTATATCTACAGCTGTTTGTCTATATTGGCATACATCTGCCCATTTTTCCCCCATGGTCTCATCTTCTCTCTTTTTAAGAAATATTTATTTATTTATTTATTTATTTATTCCCTTTTATTGTCCTTGTTGTTTTATTGTTGTTATTAATGTCATTGTTGTTGGATAGGACAGAGAGAAATGGAGAGAGGAGGGGAAGACAGAGAGGGGGAGAGAAAGATAGACACCTGCAGACCTGCTTCACCACCTGAGAAGCGACTCCCCTGCAGGTGGGAAGCCGGGGCTCTAACCGGGATCCTTATGCCGGTCCTTGGCACTTTGTGCCGTGTGCACTTAACCCGCTGCACTACCACCCAACCCCCTCTTTTTTAAAAAGTGATTTAACAATGATTGACAAGATTGTGGGATAAGAGGGGTCCAATTCCATCCAATCTCCACCACTAGAGTGCCATATTCCCTCCCCTCTCCTGAAAGTCACCCCCCCCCCCCTTATCTTCACTTGTTGGATAGAGACAGCCAGAAATCCAGAGGGTAGGAAGGGATAGAGAGGGAGAGAGAGAGAGAGAGAGACACCTGCAGCCCTGCTTCACCACTCACAAAGCTTTCCCCCTCCAGGTGTGGGGACTGAAGTTCACTGATTCTTTATCTCTGTGGGAGTATGGACCAAAGATCTTTATGGGGTACAGAAGGTGGGGGGTCTGCCTTTGATAGTTGCTTCTCTGCTGGACATGGGCAAGAGGGTATATGGCATTCCTGATGGAAGTGACCAGGCATACCAAGACACACTGAGTATCTTTATTTTAGCAGACTGTCTGACCTGGACATGCAAGTTTCTAAAACATTGCATGGCACTGTGATTTTCTCAATTAAATTGCTCATTAAAGTCCTATGATCATATTTTCTAGAAACTGATAATTTTTTTAGAAACTGAATTATCACCTTGACATTTAGTCAAATGCATCACAGAAGATCTGACAGTTGAGACCCTTTTCTCCAATTATTTGCCAGACATTAAATGCCATAGTTCAGTGTTTATTTTGGGATTCTCTCCCATTCTTAAGTCATAATTTCTAAGAGCAAGCTCCAGGAGATTGATTTTTTTAGTGATTTAATATTGATTTATAAAATTATGAGATAGCAGGAGTCTAATCCCACAACATTCCCACTGCTAAAGTTCTGTGTCCCCTTTCCTTCCACTGGAGAGTGCAGTAGTTCTCCCAAGGTCACAGGTAATGGGCTATATCGCCTTTTTTTTTTTTCAATAGTCCTGTCTTCTCTTCCTTTGTAATTCTCACCTATACCTATAACTACTTTTGAGTGTCCCTTCCTCTTCTCTCTCAGGGTCCTGATGAAATTAAGATTCAGAGCCCTCTGGTCACCTTCACCTAATATTTCTTCTTCTCTGGGAGTCTGAGTTTTAACACAAACTATATTTATGCAATTACTTTACCCACTAATGCTTAAGAACCATAACTTAAAGGGATATGGTTGTGAAATCTACTGCATACAGCCTCTGTGTTTCGACTGAATACAACCCTAGAACCCTACCTGGTGATTTCCTCTGCAGATGAACAAGGTTCACTTACCTGCACTTTTCTGAATGTCTGCTCTTTGTGAATCTTCTTAGATGCCGAGAAGTTCTTGATAAAATAAGACGCTGTCTTTTATCGCTACATGTTCTGGTCTGATTGACAAGGGAGCTCACTCAGCTTGAGAGGGTCAAGTGTCATTGTGTAACTAGGTCTGAGAGCCTCTGAGGGGAACCCTTGGCCCGGACTCAAGGAGATTTCTAGGGGGAAGGGAGGTGAGAACTGTGCAAGGTGGCCACACTCTTCTTAGATGAGCTCATCTTAGGAACTGCATGACTGTGTGGTTCTAGACACACCAATACTATGTAAGAAAAAAAAGTGGCCAGGCCAGCAAGATCGGTTACTTGATCATGGACTTGCTTTGTTATAGTGATGACCCTGGTGAATCTAACCCCCTCACCTCATTGAAGGAAGCTTTGGCGCTGTGCTTTCTTCCCTGTTTTATATTTCTCCCTGTCTCTGTATGAAAAAGTCGGCCTGGAGTAGTGAAAGTACAGACATAACCATCTCTCTCTCTCCCTCTCTGCAGAGCTAGCTGACTTGGTAGGCTGAGTCCAGGAAGTGCTGGGGTACTATCCTCTGATGCTGTGGTCTTCTCTCCCTATCTCTGACTTTCTTTCTCATCCCTTCTTCCTCTCTCTCTCTATCTGAATGAACAAAGGAACCTGGGGTAAGGAAGTCATGAATGTTTAAGGCACTAGTGCTACCAAAAAAAAAATGCATTTTCCTGTAACAGATGTTTGGCTTATATGTGAAGCATTCTCTCTTCCTGTTGTACCTCCCTGTGATATTTAGTCAGTGTAGGTAAGAGCACAGGAAGGATATGAATGCTCTTGTTACAGTACACAGTTGAGTAAGTCATTATTTTCACTGGTTCTCCTCTTTTTCCTGCAGGAGGGGGTAGGTTTAGCACGCTGCTAATTGTCCACTTAGTGCATCACAAAGAACATTAATTGAATGAACTTTGCGTGATAGCAGACGTTGAGTGATAAGAATGTCTTCCTAGAAAAGGTCACTTGTGACCTTTAATGGCTAAAGGTCAGAGAGGCTGTGTCAGGGACACTGCTAGCCTCATCTCCATGATCTAGCCCCATGCTGGCCCCTTTCTAGAGGAAAAGCATCTCTGAGTAAAAAAGTGGCGTTTCCATCTGTGCAGCCCTAGGGGAGGCCTAACCTTGAAAGAGCTGAAGACAGAACATGTTTCACTTCCTTCAGTTTTCTTCCCTGTTTGTTTGTTTAACAGTTAGTATTTTATTTGTTTATTGGCTAGAGACAAAGAGAAATTGAGAGAGGAGGAGGAGGTAGAGAGGGAGAGAGACACTTACAGCTCTGCCTTACCACTTGTGAAGTTTTCCCCTGTAGGTGGGGACCAGGGGCTTGAACCTGGGTCCTTGTTTTTTCTTTATTTCTTTCTTTATTGAGGGTTTCATGTTTTGCAGTCGACAGTAAATACAATAGTTTGTACATGCATAACATTTCTCAGTTTTCCACATAACAGTACAACCTCCGCTCTGTCATTCTTTCCCAGGGCCTATATTCTCCCCCCCACCCAGCCACCCCAGAGTCTTTGACTTTGGTGCAATACTCCAACTCCAGTTCAGGTTCTACTTGTGTTTTCTCTTCTGATCTTGTTTTTCAACTTCTGCCTGAGAGTGACATCCTCCCATATTCATCCTTCTGTTTCTGACTTATTTCACTTCACATGACTTCTTCAAACTCCATCTAAGATGGGCTGAAGACAGTGAAATCACCATTTTTAATAGCTGAGTAGTATTCCACTGTGTATCTAGACCACAACTTGCTCAGCCACTCATCTGTTGTTGGTCACCTGGGCTGCTTCCAGGGCCTGGGTCCTTGTGCACTATACTGTGTGCACTTCACCAGGTGGCCCCTTATTTGTTGTTTTGCCCCCCAGGATTAACACTGGGGTTCTGTGTCTGCACTATGAATACACTGTTCCTGGTGGCCTTTTTTTTTTTTTTTTTCCATTTTATTGGCTAGGACAGAGAGAAATTGAAAAAGGAGCAAGAGATACAGAGGGAGACCTTCTTCGCCATTTCTGAAAAGTACCCCCTGCAGGTGGGGAGCTAAGTGCTTGAACTTGGATCCTCGTGAGGGTCCTTGTGCTTAATCCTATGTGTGCTTGGTGCACCAAAGCCAGGTACCCTAAAATTTAAGTGTTTATTTACTTTTGATAGAGAGTAAAAGGGAAAGGGAGAAAGAGAGGAGACCACCTACAGACAGTCCTGCTCCACCATTTGTGTTATATCCCCTCCTGCAGATGGCAGGTGACTGGGGGCTCAAATACATGTCCCCTGTCATTGGTAACACATGGTCTCTACGGGGTCCACCACCACCTGGTCCCCAGTCACCTATTTTTGTGCTTTGAACATGGTGGACAGATACCTGTGACATGTCTATAATTCACCATAGCTGGCTATTCTGTCACTTAGCATAGCTGGTGCTCAGTGTGACCTCAGTGTCGCCATATGCACCATGATAACAAGAAGCTTCATAGAGACAGAAATCAGACAGTCAGATGTGCCATGTGTCCTAAGTCAAAACTATAAGAAGACAGACAAGACATAGGTGTGGTGTGTTGTGGAGATGTTCTTGGCCAGTATCCCAACTCAGAGTTTCAGCCCTGTCCAATTCTGTGCTGGCTGGACTGAATTTTCAATAGAAAAACTAGGAAATCTTGTCTTTTGAAGCTCAAGAAATTTTATCCTTATAGTCAGAATTGATCTGCCAAGGTCCATGTCCAGCGGAAAAGCTATTACATAAGCCAGAACTCCCACCTTCTGCACTGCATAAAGATCTTTTGTTCATACTCCAAGAGGGGGAGAAATGTTAGGGGAAGATGACCAGAGGGCTCTGAACTCCATTAAGACCCAGAGAAAGAAGAAGAAAGGAAGGACATCTAGAGTAAGTAATAGGTGTAGATGTGACTTAGAAGGAAGAGAAGGCAGGACCATAAAAAAGGGCAAGTATATATATATATATATGTGTGTGTGTGTGTGTGTGTGTGTGTGTGTGTGTGTGTGTGTGTGTATAATTACAGAAATAATAGTCAACCCGTACCTGTGACCTTGGGAGAACTACTGCAGTTTCCAGTGGAGAAAATGGAGACATACAACTCCAGTGGTGGGAACTGTGTGGAATTATACCCCTGTTATCTCATGACTTTATAAATCAATATTAAAATCACTAGTAAAATTTTTTAAAAAAAAGGAAAGAAAGAAAATGGGGAAATATATAAACATTAGAACACTGGACTTGCATGCCTGAAGCTTGGACTGGGTTTGTGTTGGACTCTCTGTGTGAGGAGGCTTCTTCCCGGGCACAAACTCCTGGCTTACCTGCTCTGTTGCACACCAGATGCAGGGGCCCAGAAAGAATGTTCCAGGGCAGTAGGAGTGAGCCGACTGGACCTCTCCCTGTTTTCGTAGCTGGAGACATAGCCAGAGATCACCAGGGGAATGTTTCACGAACAATCTGCTTATTGCAAAGTAGGGCTTATAAGGGGTTGTAGGGGGAAGTAAGTTATCCCTTCCATATATGGTTTGGGAGAAGAGGGACAAAGAGAAATAGGGGGTTGGGAAAAGGTCAGAGCATTCCTAGTAAATGTTAAACAAGGAGTTTAGTTGATCAAAGGAACAAAGGAAGTAGGGTTATCAACAACCAGCAGACAGAGAGGAGCCTTAAGAGAGGAGAGGGATCATGTAAGATTAAAAGAACTGGAGGAGGTGGAGGAGTAAGGAGAAAGTTCTTGGTTATAATTTGACAGAGCAGAACAATGATGTGTGGGCCATGTCTGATCAAAGAAGATGGACTTCTATTAACTTCTGAGTAAACAAACCAACTGGTTTGAGAACAAGGAAATGGGCTGCATGTACAGTCATTTGTGAAGCAGGGAGGCTGACAGAGGAGACTTTTCCTGGTGGTTGTTTTCCCCCATGCTTGATCTCAGGTAGAGAGAGACTGATAGAAAAGGATGTGCCATCCAGACTCCCACTTTTCAGTAGGAGGTCCCACACCGTGCTCAACCATGCCTCACAATTTTCTCACAGGTTTGCTGTATTCCACTAAAGTAAAGGACTCTGGTTGGGGAACAGAGGACACTCAGGTCCTAGGGCATGAATCCCCTCTCAGCCCCCATAATGGGCATGCCCAGAGGTTCTTGGTATCTTTGTATGAGGTGCCTAGCTCCACCTTCCACAAGGAGAGAGAACCATAGAGACTAGACCAACATATATTAAAGAGTAGTTTACTTTTTTTGTCCTAAATTGTTTATTAGTTGTTTTTTTTTTTCAAACAATACTTATTAGCGGTAATGGTTGAGCTGGAGAGTATTGTGCCTTCTCTAAGCTGCACGGTGAGAACCACCAATAGTGTGGTGGAACTTGTGGCCCTTTCCAACTTGCGGCCTTCGGATGTCAGCCTACGCGTTTCCCTGTGCTTGAGGACTGGTTTGGTGGTCCGTTGGGTGTCTGGATTTCTTCCCTGCTAGCTTTATGGAGTGGATCAGTGAGGGTTACCTCAAAGAACTTGTATATGGAATCTTCACCTACAAGAGTAGTTAACTTTTTTTTTAACACTTTTTTTCTTTTACATCTTTTTATTTGTCAGTGGATAGAGACAGAGAGACATTGAGAAGGGAGGGAGAGAGACAGAGAGACACCTGCAGCCCCTGCTTCACCACTCATGAAGCTTTTCCCCCTGCAAGTGGGGGCCAGGGGTTTGAACCTGGGTCCCTGTGCACCGTAATGTGTGCGCTCAACCAAGTGCACCACCACCTGCCCCCCAAGCAGTTCACTGTTATATTGCTTCCTAATTGGGGTGGGGTCTAGAACTGGTGGCACATCTTCGGGATAAATCTTAAAACACGAGACCCCAGTATCCCTGGAACCCTCTCTCACTCAGTTCCTTGGGAACTAGGACACCAGTTTCCTGAGTCATGCTTATGGCCAAATGCAAATGTTTTCAGGACGACATTATTGCTAGACATTCCTGTCCCCTCTTTTGCTTGCACCTCCCTGTTTTGTTTGTTTGTTTGTTTTTTCCTCACATAGCTTTTCTTCATAAGGGTTTTCTCTCCATATGCCGTACTCACATATTGGCCTCTTGTACTACTCTACATCAGAAGCCTTGCCACCCAGTGATCGGGTGAGGGGACAATGACCAGTGACCGTGATGAGAGAATGGCACCTACAGTGTCTTTATTTAATCCAGGAATCTTGCTCTGCATAGGGCCTGCCTGCCGTTAGTTATTTTCTCCAGCATCAAACTCTGGATAGTGATGGCATTGGTGTATTTATTTATATCCCTTTGTCCCATGACACCTACCTTGCAAAGCCTCACATGGCAAAGAGAATGCTTCTGGGTGACTGTCCCTGCTGATTTATCACCTCCACCCCCTGACAGTGACTAAAGTGTTTTTTCCCAGAGTAGTTTACCTACATTACACCCTAGGGTTAAGGGGGTGGAGTTGAGGGGATGGACTGAGGCAGCAAGGAGTTGGAGAGCTGACCCAGGCAGCCTAGGGGTATAGGATGAGCTGCATGGCCCCAGAGGCAGCTACTCAGGGTGCCACCTCCAAGGTCCCCTCTAAGTCTGAGACACCTTTTGCCCAGTGGGAGCAGGACCAAGGACCCTGTGTTTGGCTAATCTCTGCTGTCTAGAAAATAAGGAAATATGGATACTGGGACCCAGAATAAAATGCCTCTTTCAGCGCCACATCACTGATTCCTGCTTATAAACATTCCCTGACAACAGTGTCTATGCCAGGGAGGGTTCAAGGACTGTTTGAAAACCTCAGATGTTTTCTCTGTTTTCATTTTGAGCAGGGGCTTAAGTTTGCCTTTAATAAAGCATTTAGGAATATTTATCATGATAGCATTATATCTGTGTAGGAGAGAAAAACGTCCCCTTAGCAGTCGGGAGAGGAAAGGAAAGATGTTTGTTTACTTATGAAGAGACATGCCCAGAAGTCTATGCCTGTATGAGAATCATCACGCTGAAGATCCCTTGAGAAATCAAGATGCTTTTTGTTCTGAAAGTTCTTTTGCCCTTCCCTCAGCTAGTGTTTGTTGAGTCACCACTCTTATGACTGTATCACACCAGAAAATATGGGCTTTGGTGGCAGCTTTTCTGAATTAAATGCCAAGGCTGCCCGCATTAATGGATTTGACCCCAGTGTGCCTTTCCTGCTTGATTTACTCCAGCTTCTTTCCTAGACTCCCTGGGTTTGCCCATTGACTCAGCTGCTCGCGACACTTCTTAGGCGTTCAGAATGTATTGCCTTGGCTCATCTGATGCCTTGCACAGAAACTCTCTCATTCCTTCATCTGTAGAACACAGGCTTCAAAGAAGATTGCAACTCCTCCCCAGATCCCTCTCTCACCACCACCTACTCCTTCTTGCCCCACTCTCTGCCTTGTGGTGACCTTTGACCCCAGGGAGATCCCAAACGTGGAATGCTTATTCTCTTGCTCAGGGCCCCACATTCTGTCTTTCTTCTTCTTTATTTACTTATTTACCCTTCCTTCCTCCCTTCCTTCCTTTCTTTTTTTTTTTTTAAATGTTTGTTTATTTATTATTGGACAGAGACAGAAAGAAATTGAGAGGGGATAGGGAGGATTGAGAAGGAGAGAGACAGAGAGACACTTGCAGCCCTGCTTCACCACTCGTGAAGTTTTCTCCCTGCAGGTGGGGACCAGGGGTTTGAACCCAGGTCCTTGTGCACTGTCATGTGTGCACTTAACCAGGTGCACCACCATCTGGCTCTTTCTTTCTTTTTTCCTTTCTTTCTGTGCCTCCAGTCACTGGGGCTCAGCGCCTTGCCAGCACTACAACTCCACTACACTTGGCAGCCATTTGTTCCCTTTTTTATTTTTATTTATTTTTTTCCCATTTGTTTGATAGGACAGAGAAACATCGAGAGGGGAAGGAGAGATAGAGGGGGGAGAGAAAGAGAGACACATGCAGACCTGCTTCACCAATTGTGAAGTGTCTCCCCCCCCCCCACAGGTAGGGAGCTGGGGGCTCAAAACCGGTTCCTTGTTCCGGTCCTTGGGTCCCTGTGCTTAGTACCGTGAGCTTAACCTGGTGTGCCGCCGCCCAGCCCCCCACACTCTGTCTTTAAACTCTTCTCATTGCCATTTGATGCCAGGGAGCAGGAACTGTCAATCCCTAGTATGAGCGTATCCTCATATGAGATATTTGGAGGCATCTATGCAGTGCTTGAAAATGAGGATATCTTGTTGTTGTTGTTGTTGTTGTTATTGTTATCACTATTATTATTTGCCTCTGGGATTATTGCTGGGGCTCAGTACCTGCACTATGAATCCACTGCTCCTGGAGACCATTTCCCCCATTTTTGTTGCCCTTATTGTGATTATTGTTATTAGATACGACAGAGAGAAATCAAGAGAGGAGGGGAAGATGGAGAGAGAAAGACTGACACCTGAAGGCCAGCTTCACCGCTTGTAAAGCGACCCCCCTGCAGTTGGGGGCCTGGGGGCTCGAACCTGGATCCTTACACCGGTCCTTGTGCTTTGAGCCATGTGCTCTTAACTCTCTGCACTGCCACCTGGCCCTGAGAATGAGGATATCTTAAAGATCTGGATATCTGGGCCCTGGAAGAATTACAACAGCTCACCACAATGGGTTTAAGTGTAAATGGAAACAGTTGGCTGGAAATGCATCTTAGCCATTCTCCATCCATAGGGATATATAGCCTTATCCATAGGGATATATAGCCTTCATCTTTTTTATTACACCAGCCTGTTGTCCTCATTTTTTTTCATTATTCTAAAGACTGTAGTACCTTACACATTGGTCTTCCCCCCCTTTTTCTTTTATTTAATATTTGACCTTTTTTTTGTCTTTTAAACATTTACTATTCTCTTTTAAACATTTTTTAAATATGCTTTTTATATTTATTTATTTATTCACTTTTGTTGCCCTTGTTGTTCTGTTGTTGTTACTGATATTGTCGTTGTTAGATAGGACAGAGAGAAATGGAGAGAGGAGGGGAAGACAGAGAGGGGGAGAGAAAGACGGACACCTGCAGACCTGCTTCACCGCCTGTGAAGCGACTCCCCTACAGGTGGGGAGCTGGGGGCTCAAGCCGGGATCCTTACACTTCCCACCATGTGTGCTTAACCCGCTGCACTACTGCCTAACTCGCTAAAAATATTTTTATTTATTTATTATTGGAGAGAGACAGAAAGGAATCGGGGGGGGGGATAGTAAGGGACAAACACCTGCAGCCCTGCTTCACTAGCTGTGAAGCTTTCCCCCTGCAGGTGGGACTACGGGCTTGAACCTGGGTCCTTCTGCACTGTAACATGTGCGCTCAACCAGGTGCACCTCCACCTGGCCCCTGGAATGACCTTTAAAATGACCTCTGGGGAGATCACCTAGTGGCTAAGCACTTACCTTGCACGAAGATGGCCCCCTTGTTCAATCCCCTTCACAGTTTGTGACTGAGCAATGCTCTGTCCTTTCTTTCTGTAATAAAATAAATAAAGCACAAACATATATGCTTTCATTGTTTTTTAAAAGGCATCTAAAAAAAAAAAAAAAAAAAAACCAAGACTGACCGAAAGAACCTAAGAGACTGTCATGACTCCACTGGTAAATGCCGTTAAAGATTTCCCATAGAGAAGCCACACATCAGGGCCAGGCAGTGGCGCCTCTGGTAATGCTCTCACGTTACAGTGCTCAAGGACCCGGGTTCAAGCCCCTGGACCCCACCTGCAGAGGGAAAACTTCATGAGCATTGGAACAGGGCTGCAGGTGTCTCTCTGTCTCTCTCCCTCTCTATCTCCCCCAATGTCTCTTTGTCTCTACCCAGTGATAAGTACACTAAATATAAAAAAAGAGAGAAACCACACATTCATTCTGCATCCCTCCCAGTCATTCTGTCTTCTTCAGCCACATTGTTCTCCCACTTCCTTAAAGTCTCTGAGTTGTTCCTTCCTTACCTGGAAACTTTTCTTTCAAATCTGTGCTTGACGGATTCCTTCTTCTTCTTCTTCTTCTTTTTTTTTTTAATATTTATTTTCTTATTTATTTATTTATTTATTCCCTTTTGTTGCCCTTGTTGTGGTTATTATTGTTCTTGTTATTGATGTTGTTGTTGTTGGGCAGGACAGAGAGAAATGGAGAGAGGAGGGGAAGACAGAGAGGGGGAGAGAAAGATAGACACCTGCAGACCTGATTCACCGCCTGTGAAGCGACTCCCCTGCAGGTGGGGAGCCGAGGGCTCCAACCAGGATCCTCACGCCAGTCCTTGCACTTTGTGCCACCTGCGCTTAACCCGCTGAGCTACCACCCGACTCCTGACGGATTCCTTCTTATCACTTGGCCTTTCATCTTATTTGATCACACCTTATTTAATATGACTTGATGATTCACATTGATCCACATCTTATTTGATATAAAATGGCCTAATTTTTCCTCCCAAATAGTATTTGCCTCACCGTCCTCTCCTTTCCCTTCTATTTATTATCTACGATCATCCTGTTCGTGCACGTGGCTATAAGCTCTTTCTATCTTCTAGTAGATTGTAAGTTCTAGGAGGGCAACAATTCCCTCCATCTGTTTACTGTTGTTTTCTCATGACCTAGCACAGTGCAGGACAAATATATGTAAGCCGCAATGGTAGCGCCAATTTGCTGAATTGACACCTGGATTATACTGTCACATCATAGACACTGGGGCTCTTTTCTTCCTGATGAGTCTATATGTGTCTTATAATTGGACATGTATCTTTGTTACTTTTAAAAATGTTACCAGTAAATAGCAATCTGCTCTGTGTGGATGTCAAGGAGACTTGAAAATCTGTGTGCCAGTTGGTTCCAATGTGCATTTCGGTCAGGATAAGGAAATACTTTGGTGATATTAGCTTCAAGACTTGGGTGAAAAAATGGTATTGCCTCAAGAAAAATAGAGCCACCTGGCTGGAAGTAGCTCACTTGATATAAGTGAGCTGACACTGTAGGTTTGAACCCAGGTACCACATAGAAGCACCGTGTATGACCCCAGGAAGCTCCATGGGTGGTGGAGCAATGTGCAAGTGCTCAGGAAGAATGTGTAACATTAGCTTATGTGCTCCAGTCCATGGGTTTCTTCCCTAGTATCACACAGATCCAATAGAAGACTAGATCATGATCTTCCGTCTTGGCTAAAAGTGATCATCATATGCCTAATCTATCCTCTTTCCTGAAATAACTATTAATAAATAATAGACAGAGAGTGTGTCATAATGTTTATTAAGACAGTGAAAACTAGGCAAATAAGGACAGAGATTTCTGAAGGATGGGACATAAACAAGGTATAACGCCTATCGCTGTGTCATCTTACTGTACAAGTAGATGCATGAAAGCATGTTCAGCAGACAAGATCACTGGGAAATGCAAATGAAGCTACCAGGAAATGCACCACAGGGCATTCCTGCTAGAATCATCAAAGTGAACATGACCAGCCATCCCAATTGTGCATTGTTACTGCAAATGATAGACAGTTTCTGAACTGCTAGACGTTCCAGAGAAATTGGAAGTCACTGCTAGAGGGCACACAAAGTGGTCCACTCTCTGTGAAGAATCAATGTGCCAGCTCTTCCAAAAACGGAATGGAAGCCAACCATATGATCTGTCAATTCCACATACATGTATATGCCCACAGTCTTGAAATCTGAGTCTCAGACAGGCACTTGTACAGCTGCTTATGCCTCTCAACAAGTGTTGAGAACAGCATTGCTCATAATAACCCAGCTGCTCATTGACAGCGAATAAAAACAATGAAATGTGACACAGGAAACTCAGACACATACTACCTAGCTGGACCCTGAAGCATTGTGTTCACTGGAGATAATCTAGTCACAAAAGGACAATGATGGCATGGTTCCCGTCAAATGACACAGTGACAATTGTTGCATCTCTAGAGAAAGAAAGTAGGACACTGACTGTCAAGAGCCTAGCCAAGAGAGCTAGGTGGTATTTTAGAATTGAATTTTGAGAAGGAGGAAATAGTTCTGGAGACAGATGGTGGTGGATAGTTGTAAAACGGTGTGAACATACATAATACCACTGTCCTCTGCACTTAAATGTGGTTAAAATGGTATCTTATATCATGTATATTTTACCACAAAAGAAAAAAAATAATAGACATTCACTAAAGCTGTGGTTCAGCTATTCCATATTTAGGATTTTGCTCAAATGGAAAGAACAAGTCCATCTATACAAAGTTTCTCCCGAGAATGAGCATAAGGAAATACTTCAGTTATATTAGCTTTAAGACCTGGAAAAAAAAAAAAGCGGGACTGGACTTAACCTTAGTGGGTTAAGTGCACATGGCATGAAGCGCAAGGACCGAGTAGGGCTCCAACCGGGATCCTTACTCCAGTCCTTACGCTTTGCGCCATGTGTCCTTAAGCCGCTGCGCTACCACCTGACTCCCTGCTTCTGTCTTTAATGTTGTTTGGATCCTAGTTTCATGTCTTTGAATGATCCTCCTTGAATTCCATTGTGATCTGAGCTCACTGTTAAAAGGTTTAAGCATTTAATGATTTCTCAACCTGAGCACCACATCTACTCTGACATATGTGATGCCAGGCAATTGAACCCGGGTCCTGATAAATGCACTTCAGCACTCTATCCTCCATGACAACTCACAGACCCCCTTCTTTGAGAATGTTGCCCAGATGTTTTTCATTTATGATGTTTTTAAGTGCACACGGCACGAAGCGCAAGGACGGGGGGGGGGGGGGAGGGGGCTGTTCGCTTCACAAGCGGTGAAGCAGGTCTGCAGGTGTCTGTCTTTCTCTCCCCCTCTGTCTTCCCCTCCTCTTGATTTCTCTCTGTCCTGTCCAACAATAACGACAGCAATAAAAACAATAATAACAACAACGATAAACAACAAGGGCAACAAAAGGGGAAAAAATAGCCTCTGATTTGTAGTGCAGGCACGGAGCCCCAGTGATAATACTGGAGGCAAAAAATAAATAAATAAATAAAAATAAGTGAAAAAAGCAATAGTATTGGCTCAAGAAAAACAGAGCCATTTGGCTAGAAACAACTCACTTGATATAAGGCATGCCCCTCCTCCCCAATACCAGGGGACAATGGAATCACTCATCAGCAGGTGAAAGAATGGACACATCATAGGATGTCCAGTGCATTGGAATGCTGCTTAGCAGGAAGAAGGAATGCACTGTCAGATCACAGGCCAATATTGACTAATACCAAAATGATGCTGCTGAATGAGTGAAGACAAGTGCATACTCTAGGATACCATTTATATCAGACTTCAGATGCAATGAATTCTTGGGAGAGAGAACAGGTCAGTGATGCTGTAGACACCTTTGTCCAGGGAGTGCTGGTAGCATTAAGACAGAGGGTGAGGAAGAGCTTCAAAAGTGTCACTAGGGACCTTTTGGAGTTGAGGGTGTTGCTCTTTATCTTGATGGCAAAGATTTTCTAATCTGTATCCTGTCAGAGATGACCAAATCAAGCACTTAAAAGATGTGACTTTTGTTGTGTTTTCTTTACACTTAAAAGGTTAAAAATGGTATGTCCTCAAACTTAATAGTCCAGCAACATTTGCATCAATGGCCTTCTGATGCAAGCGCCACTGTTATTTAGAAAGGAAGTCAGCCAAGACTTGACACACTGTCACTGTGATTTGATTGAGAACCCAGGATATCATTGATACTAGGAAAATGGAATGCATCTGGTGTCTATAAATCTTAATGAAAATTAATGGTGATGATTTGGGATTTAATGGATTCTTTGCAGTCTTATTGGAATTTAATAGGAAATGATATAGTCTAATATGAAATCAATTTAAATTATCCCAATGAATAATTAATATGTCTGTCATGAAATTGTCCAGCATCTATTATTTAGAAGCAAGTGATTCTGTCTTAGATTTATCAAAACTCTATAGCTCTTTTGCTGTGTAATAAAACATCCTCACCTATTGGCTTCTTTGGGAAAATTTTGAAACAAAAGAAGAAAAAAAAATTCTATTGGTACCTATCGGAGAAATACATTCATAGAAATACCTTATTGTGTGACTCTGGTCTAAGTTATATTCATAAGCAATACTGTGTTCCTTCTTACGTAGAATCATGAAGTCAATAATACTTGTTTTGTACATGTAAGATTGTCAACATCTGTCATTTAAACTTAGAGAATAACCTCTAATGTTTTATCCTGTGCCTCTGCCCCTCTCTCTCTCTCTCTCTCTTTCTCTCTCCACTCCTTGTTTTTCATTCTCTGGTCTGCCTACCAGGTGTCTTTTCCTTCAAAACACTCCTATCCTTTCTATTCCAGCTCCTAAGCTGCTTCTGTCTTTTTAAAAAAATTTTATTTATTTATTTCCCTTTTGTTGCCCTTGTTGTCTTTTTATTGTTGTTGTAGTTATTATTGTTGTTGTTATTGATGTTGTCGTTGTTATAAAGGACAGAGAGAAATGGAGAGAAGAGGAGAAGACAGAGGGGGGAGAGAAAGACAGACACCTGCAGACTTGCTTCACCGCCTGTGAAGTGACTCCCCTGCTGGTGGGGAGCCAGGGGCTCCAACTGGGATCTTTACTCTAGTCCTTGTGCTTTGCGCCATGTGTGCTTAAGCTGCTGCGCTACCACCTGACTCCCTGCTTCTGTCTTTAATGTTGTTTGGATCCTAGTTTCATGTCTTTGAATGATCCTCCTTGAATTCCATTGTGATCTGAGCTCACTGTTAAAAGGTTTAAGCATTTAATGATTTCTCAACCTGAGCACCACATCTACTCTGACATATATGATGCTGGGCATTGAACCCGGGTCCTGATAAAGGCACTTCAGCACTCTATCCTCCATGACAACTCACAGACCCCCTTCTTTGAGAATGTTGCCCAGATGCTTTTCATTTATGGCACTTAACGCAGTTGCATTATTATTTTTTGTTTAAAATTTTTACCTTTATTTATGTATTGGAGAGAGAGAGAGAGAGAGAGAGAGAGAGAGAGAGAGAGATGGAAATCTAGAGGGGAAGGAGAGATGGGAGGGAGACAGACACCAGCAGCCCTACTTCACCACTCACAAAGCTTTCCCCCTGCAGGTGGAGACTCGGGGCTCGAACCTGGGTCCTAAAGCATTGTAACACGTGTGCTCAAGCAAGTGTGCCACCACCCCTTGCATGTTCATTATATATTGATGTGACTATAGTCACATTCATCTAAGGGAGTATTTGTCTAACAGCTGTCTCCCCAGTAGACTTCTCTGTTTCCAAACATCCCTTCTATTGGGGCTGTCAGAATAGTCAGGACACATTTTTGCATAGAAAAAAACAAATCATTGCTTGTTCCACAACCCAATAGTAGCACGAACTCTAGAGAAAATGAGCATTTATTCCATAGTTAAAAGCATGGTAAAAATCAACAGATCAGTCATACTGAGACATAGAGAAATTGGGGGCTGGGGAGACAGCATAACGGTTCTGCAAACAGACTCTCATGCCTGAGGTTCTGAGGCCCCAGGTTCAATCCCCAACACCATCATAAGCCAGAGATGAGCAGTGCCCTGGTATCTCTCTCCCTTTCTTTTTTCTTTATCTCTCGAATAAAATAAATAAACTATTAGAGAGAGAGAGAGAGAGAGAGAGAGAGAGAGAGGTTGGTGACTGCTAAGGAAACTTGACTAAGAATGCCAAAACAGCCTTCTGACCCATGCCCTCTCCATTAACCTACTTAGCCTCTAACATCGATCTGGGCTGGGGGAAAATGGTAATCAGTGCTTCAGTGTCTAAACCGAAGGATTTGCAGATGAATATTACATTGGAAGTGTCTGATCTCCTCAAATATGTAAAAGACATCTCACATGGATGTCAGCCACTATGGGAGTTAATTTGGTGAGCCAGCTTGTGGAACACTAAGTTCTTAGACTTGATGGATGATTTTTACTGTCTAAAATGTATGTAGGCCAGCTGCTGGAGATGAATATGGAATCTACACTGCATTCTCAAATACGTGACTCCGTAGCTGTGAGGAAAATGTGGTGTCCAGCTCACACTGGACTTTATCCTGGGAGCTGTTAGTTTAGATATGAATAGCACAGGTAACCAACTCTGTAATATCTCACCTCAGTTTCACACAGTTGTATGAGGATTCAAAGAGAGAATGGTTACAAAGTTTTTTTTTAAAAAGATTTTATATATATTCTTTTTTTTAAAAAAAGATTTTACTTATTAATGAGAAAGATAAGAGGAGAGAGAGAAAGAACCAGATGTCACCCTAGTACATGTGCTGCCGGGGATTGAACTCCGGACCTCGTGCTCCTGAGTTCAATGTTTTATCCACTATGCCACCTCCCAGACTGCTGTTACAGAGTCTTTTTTTTTTTTTTAATTTTTTATTTAAGAAAGGATTAGTGAACAAAAGCATAAGGTAGGAGGGGTACAACTCCACACAATTCCCAACACCCAATCCCCATAACCCACCCCCTCCCATGGTAGCTTTCCCATTCTCTAGCACTCTGGGAGCATGGACACAGGGTCATTGAGGGTTGCAGAAGGTAGAAGGTCTGGCTTCTGTAATTGCTTCCCCGCTGAACAAGGGCGTTGACTGGTCGGTCCATACACCCAGTCTGCCTCTCTCTTTCCCTAGTAGGGTGTGACTCTGGGGAAGCTGAGCTCCAGGACACATTGGTGGGGTCTTCAATCCAGGGAAGCCTAGCCAGCATCCTGGTGGCATCTGGAACCTGGTGATTGAAAAGAGAGTTAACATATGAAGCCAAACAATTTGTTGAGCAATCATGGATCCCAAGCTTGGAATAGTGGAGAGGAAGTGTTAGGGAGGTACTCACTGCAAACTCTAGTGTAGTCCTGCTTTCAGGTATATATTTTATAGTTTATGGATACGTGTGCACATAAGCTCTCTCTCACAGAAACTGGTGTATATCTAGGTTATGGGACTTTGTTAGAAAGTGAACTACCTGAGATGAAATTAGAGTGTACTATTAAAGGAAAGGTCTCACCCGAGTAATGAAGCTGAGGGGTTGTCATTCCACACGTGAAGTCTCTGGATATATTCTGAGGTAAAGCATGTTGAGGTAGCAATTGTTGCTTTGGTTAGGTTGTAATCGGCAGATGCAATGTTATTTGGTTTGGATTGGGAGATGCATACGGGAAAGTGGGCCCTATCCAAGGGTTCCAGGACTGGGGGAAGTAGGGGCTCTATAGTGAAGATGTGAGGTTCCTGCTGTCTTAGGGTTCAAAAAGACAATCAATAGTTAATATTATCATCACATTATTTGTTAATTGGGTTAACTTTGAAAAGTCCCTTTGTTATGGTTTGCTGGACAGTACCCAGTATCTTGTATATAGCTGTGCTATTGGAAGCTTCTAATCTACTTGGTCTAGGCTTTTGAGAGAGTCCGCATATCAAATACATAGCCTATATATTAAAAAGATTCAGTTTGTCTTTTGAGAAACTTTGAGACATACAATTGATTTCCCCCTCTCATATTAATTAGCTACTGATTTATATGTCTACATTTTGCTAGGAGTGTACATAAACACCATTCCCACCACCAAAGGACTGTGACCCATCCCTCCCGCCCACTCCCACCCCCCACTGGCCCAGGAAGCTACATGCCTACCCCTCACCACTGGGTTTTTACTTTGGTGCCCTACTTACAATTTGATCAGGTCCTGCTTTTAGTTTCCCTTTCAGATCTTCTTAGTCAGCTTCTGTTGATGAGTGGGATCATCCCATACTCATCTTTATCTTTCTGACTTAGTTCACTTAACATAATTCCTTCTAGCTCTGTCCAAGATGGGTCAGAGAAGGTGGGTTCATTGTTCTTGATAGCTGCATAGTATTCCATTGTGTATATATACCACAGCTTTCTCAGCCACTCATCTGGTGTTGGGCACCTGGGTTGCTTCCAGGTTTTAGCTATTATGAATTGTGCTGCTATGAACATAGGAGTACACACCTCTTTTTGATTGGGTGTTATGGAGTCCTTGGGGTATAACCCCAGGAGAGGAATTATTGGGTCATATGGAAGGTCCATGTCTAGCCTTCTGAGAGTTTTCCAGACTGCTCTCCACAGAGGCTGTACCAATTTACATTCCCACCAGCAATGTAAAAGGGTTCCTCTGTCCCCACATCCTCTCCAGCATTTGTTGCTGCTGTCCTTTTTGATGTATGCCATTCTTACAGGAGTGAGGTGGTATCTTAGTGTTGTCTTGATTTGCATTTCTCTGATAATCAGTGACCTAGAGCAGTTTTTCATATGTTTGTTAGCCTTTTGCATCTCCTCTGTGGTGAATGTTTTGTTCATTTCCTCTGCCCATTTTTGGATGGGGTCATTTGCTTTTTTGCGGCTAAGTTTGCTGAGCTCTTTATATATTTTGGTGATTAGTTTCTTGTCTGATGTCTGGCATGTGAAGATCTTCTCCCATTCTGTGAGGGGTCTCTCTGTTTGTTTAATAGTTTCTTTGGATGTGCAGAAGCTTTTCAATTTGATGTAGTCCCATTGGTTTGTTTCTGCTTTGGTCTTCCTTGCAATTGGGTTTGATTCATCAAAGATGTCCTTGAGGTGTAGGTGGGAAAGTGTTTTACCGATGTTTTCCTCTCAGTATTTGATTGTTTCTGGTCTGACATCTAGGTCTTTGATCCATTTGGAGTTGATTTTTGTTTCTGGTGAGATAAAGTGGTTCAATTTCATTCTTCTGCATGTTTCAACCCAGTTTTCCCAGCACCATTTATTGAAGAGAGCCTCCTTTTTCCATTTAATCCTTTGGGCCCCCTTATCAAAGATTAGATGCCCATAGGTGTTGGGATTTACTTCTGGGCTTTCAATTCTGTTCCACTGGTCTGTATGCCTATTTTTGTTCCAGTACCATGCTGTTTTGATGATGATGGCTTTATAATATAGTTTAAGGTCTGGGAGTGAGATGCCTCCATTTCTGTTTCTTTTCCTTAAGATGGTTTTGGCAATTCTAGGTGTTTTCAGGTTCCAGATAAATGATTGTAGTGTTTGTTCTATTCTCTTAAAGAAGCCTGGTGGAACTTTGATGGGTATTGCATTAAATTTGTATATGGCTCTGGGGAGAATATTCATTTTGATGATATTTATTCTTCCAATCCATGAGCATGGGATATCTTTCCATTTCTTGGTATCAGTTTCTATCTCCTTGAGTAGCGACTCATAGTTTTCAGTATACAAGTCTTTCACTTCTTTGGTCAACTTTATTCCTAGGTATTTGATTGATTTTGCTGAAACAGTAAATGGGAGTGATTTCTGTATGTCTTCTTCTTCAGATTTAGTGTTTGCATAAAGAAATGCCACTGATTTTTGTACATTGATTTTGTAGCCTGATACCTTGCTATATTGCCTAACAACTTCCAGTAATTTTCTACTGGATTCTTTAGGTCTTTCTATGTATACTATCATATCATCTGCAAATAGTGAGAGCTTGACTTCTTCCCTTCCAATCTGTATCCCTTTGATTTCTTTCTCTTGCCTGATTGCTATGGCAAGAACTTCCAATACTATGTTGAAGAGTAATGGTGACAGTGGACAGCCCTGTCTAGTCCCCGATCTGAGGGGGAATGCTTTCAGCTTCTCTCCATTGAGTATGATGTTGGCTGTAGGTTTGCTATATATAGACTCCACTATCTTGAGGAATTTCCCATCTATTCCCATTTTCTGTAGAGTTTTGAGCATGAATGGATGTTGGATTTTGTCAAAGGCTTTCTCTGCATCTATTGAGATAATCATGTGGTTTTTGGCTTTGCTTTTATTGATGTGATGAATGACATTGATTGATTTACGGATGTTGAACCAGCCTTGCATTCCTGGGATGAATCCCACTTGGTCATGATGAACAATCTTTTTGATGTGTTGCTGTATCCGGTTGGCCAAGATCTTGTTTAATATTTTGGCATCTATGTTCATCAGAGATATTGGTCTGTAGTTTTCCTTTTTTGTTCTGTCCCTATCAGCTTTTGGTATCAGGGTGATGTTGGCTTCATAAAAGGTGGAAGGGAGTATTCCTGTTTCTTCAATCTTATGGAATAGCTTGAGAAGTATGGGTATTAACTGTTTCCTGAAAGTTTTGTAGAATTCATTTGTGAAGCCATCTGGTCCAGGACTTTTGTTGTTGGGGAGATTCTTAATAACGGTTTCAATTTCTTTGTCTGTGATTGGTGCATTTAGATTTTGTAGTTCTTCTTGGTTCAGTTTTGGAAGTGCATAGGTTTCTAGGAATTGTTCCATTTCTTCCAGATTCTCTAGCTTGGTGGCATATAGTTCTTTATAGAAGTTTCGCAGAATTCTCTGGATTTCTGTGGTGTCAGTTGTGATATCTCCTGCATCGTTTACAATTCTATTAATTTGAGTCTTCTCTCTTTTTTGTTTGGTGAGTCTGGCTAGGGGTTTGTCAATTTTGTTTAATCTTTCAAAGAACCAACATTTGGCTTCATTGATCTTTTGTATGGTTCTTTTATTTTCGATGTTGTTTATTTCTGCTCAAACTTTAGTGATTTCTGTCCTTCTGGTTGCTTTAGGGTTCCTTTGTTCCTCTTCCTCTAAGTCCTTGAGGTGTGTAGTAAGGTCATTCATTTGGGCTTCTTCTTGGTGTTTAATATGTGATTGTATGGCTATAAGTTTCCCTCTCAGTACTGCTTTCGCTGTGTCCCAAATATTTTGATATGTTGTGTCTTCATTTTCATTAGTTTCCAGGAACATTTGAATTTCCTGTTTGAGTGAGTCTCTGACCCAGTGGTTCTTAAGGAGCATGTTGTTTAGTTTCCAAATTCTATGTCTTTTAATAATTTTCCGTTTGTTGTTAAAAGTTAGTTTTACTCCACTGTGGTCTGAGAAGATACTTGGGATGATTTCAATGCTCTTGAATTTATTGATGCTGTCTTTGTGGCCTAACATGTGGTCTATCCTTGAGTATGTGTTGTGTGGATTTGAAAAGAAGGTGTATTCCAGTTTTTTGGGGTGGAGGAGTCTGAAAATGTCCAAGAGGTCTAGTCTGTCAATCTCTTCATTCAATTCTCTTGTATCTTTATTGGTTCTCTGCTTTGTTGATCTGTCTAAGTGTGAGAGTGGGGTATTGAAGTCTCCCACTATTATTGTATTACTATTGATGTATTTTTGAAATTCTTTCAGTAGGTGTTTAATGTATTTAGATGGTCCCTCGTTGGGTGCATAGATGTTAATATTTTTTTTTCTTTAAATATTGATTTATTTATTCCCTTTTTTTGTTGCCCTTGTTTTTTTATTGTTGTTGTTACTGATGTCATCGTTGTTGAATAGGACAGAGAGAAATGGAGAGAGGAGGGGAAGACAGAGAGGGGAAGAGAAAGACGGACACCTGCAGACCTGCTTCACCGCCTGTGAAGAGACTCCCCTGCAGGTGGGGAGCCGGGGGCTCAAACCGGGATCCTTAAGCGGGTCCTTGGTGCTTTGCGCCACATGAGATTAACCAGCTGTGCTATTGCCCGACTCCCTGCTACAGAGTCTTAAGACAGTGAGATCTAGGAGGTGTCTAGTAAGTGGTAATTATTAGGAGTATTGCCATGTTTAGGTGAAAGACAGGCAGAAATATACTTTCAGTCAGCGCCTCTCTTCTCCACTCTAGGAGAAATGTTCCCACACCTATGCTTTGGTCAGTTTTCTCAAGGTACATTTTATTTCCATTTTGTTGCCCTTCTTGTTATTGGTGTTATTGTTGTTGTTGCTGGATAGGACAGAGAGAAATGGGGAGAGATGGGGAAGACAAAGAGGGGTAGAGAAAGACAGACACCTGCAGACCTGTTTCACCACTTGTAAAGCGACCCCCCCCCCCCACAGGCACTTAGCTGGGGGCTCGAACCAGGATCCTTACTCAGGTCCTTGTGCTTTGTGCCATATGCGCTTAACCTGCTGCGCTGCCAACCGGGCCTCTCAAGGTACATTTTTAAGATGGACTGATAGATTTGGGCCTTTCAAATTGTTTGCCTGTTGACACTATGGTGTAAGTGGTGAGAAGCCAGTGACTGGTAAATATATATATATATATATAAATAATTTGTGTTTATAATTTGTGTTTATAAATGGAAACACTGACGACACCATAGGATAATAAGGGTACAGTTCCACACAATTCCCACCACCAGAACTCCGTATCCCATCCCTTCCCCTGATAGCTTTCCTATTCTTTATCCCTCTGGGAGTATGGACCCAGGGTCATTATGGGGTACAGAAGTTGGAAGGTCTGGCTTCTGTAATTGCTTCCCTGTTGAACATGAATGTTGGCAGGTGGATCCATACTCCCAGCCTCTCTCTCTCTTTCCCTAGTGGGGCAGAACTCTGGGGAAACGGGGCTCCAGGACACATTGGTGGGGTCTCCTGCCCAGGAAAGTCAGGTTGGCATCATGGTAGCATCTGGAAACTGATGGCTGAAAAGAGTTAAGATATAAAGCAGAACAAATTGTTGACTAACCACGAACCTTTTAAAGGCTGGAATAGTGCAGATGAACATTTGGGGGTCTCTATTTTGTAAAAGACTAGTAGGTCTGCTTTAGGTGTATCCCAAGGATAAAGTAATAAAGACTGGTAGACTTATCTACACGGTAGTGATAGAGAAATAAGAGTAAGAATTCATTCTACTTAGCTCACAGGTACAGGGGGACTGGAGAAGGTTCTTTGAAAATGGTCTGATGGTTGCCGCCCATTCTATCATTCTACAAATGAGAACATAAGAGTCTAGAGATGAAAAAGTTTCAGATTTATCAAGTGAGTCAAAGGCCTGTGAGTGAGACTGAGTGAGACTGTATGAGTGAGTGAGAATGTATCAGCAGCAGAGTGAAACTATATTAGCAGCCCCTCTCTTCTCACTCCAGGGCTCCCTCCTAAGTCCTTTAGCCTACCCGTTTCTACAGGGTGTTCACTTTCGAGGTCTGTGACTAATGGGCATCAAGATGGGGTCCTGGTGGTGGTGCACCTGGCGCCCCACTCTCCACCTGCAGGGTGGAAGCTACAGCACTGGTGAAGCAGGTTTGCATATGTCTGTCTGTATCTCTCCCTCTGTATCTTCTTCCCTTACCCTGCCTTCTCAGTATCTCTCCTATCGAGTAAGATAGAAAGAAAAAGAAGAGAGCCAGGTGGTGGCACATCTAGTTGAACGCACATGTTACAGTGCATAAGGACCTGGGTTCAAGCCCTTGGTCCCCACCTGCAGGGGCAAAGCATTGCAAGTAGTGAAGGAGGGCTGCAGGTGTCTCTCTGTCTCTCTCCCTCTCTATCACACCCTTCCCTCTGGATTTCTGGCTGTCTCTATCCAATCAATCAATAAAAATAATAACAAAATTCAAAAAAAAGAAAAAAGAAAAAAAGGGAGAGAGAGAGATAAGGAGAAAGAGCTGGAGAGAGAGAGAAAGAAGGAAAGAAAAAATGGCCGCCGGGAGCAGTAGATTAATAGTGCTGGCAGGGGTAATAATAAACAAAAAATAATCAAATATGCATCAGGACAAACTGGGTGGAAATTCATTGTCCTGGGACCAGGCAGTGACTCATCTGATTAAGCACACACATTACAGTGTGCACGGACCCAGGTTCAAGATCCTGGTCCCCACCTGCAGGGGGAAAGCTTCATGAGCAGTCTAGCAGGACTGTCTGTAGGTGTCTCTCTGTCTCTTTTCTTCTTTATATCCCTCTCCCCTCTCAATTTCTTTATCTCTGTCCAATAATAAACAAATAAGTGAAGGTTACAAAATTATTCTTCCATAATTCTGGAGATTAGATTCCTAAATAAGTCCTGGTGGTTCCTTCTGGAAAATTCCAGGGTTCTCCTTTCTTTAATTTGCTGTAAGCCTTTCTTTAATTTTCTTGTGGTTACTGGTAACCATAGATATTCTTCATCTTGTTGACACAACACCCTAGCCCTGCCTCTGTCCTCACATGCTCTTCTCTGTGTCTCTGTATCTCTGTGTCTCTCGTTTTCCAAGAACCTCATTTATGGCATACAATCTCCACTATTAGCTAGCAAAATGTCATCTGAATGAATTTATCTGTAAAGATCCAATTTCCAAATAAATCACATCCAGGGCTTCCAGGTGGACAGGAATCTATGAGTAGGCATATGGTCCAACTCATGAAATACTGGTTTAAAAAGAAAAAGAAGGAGAGTTTAAAATTAGGTTTTCTCTGGTTTTCACTGTTTCATAGGGATGAACCAAAGAGAAAACAATATTCATGAAAACATTTTCAGAATAGAACTGTAAATCAACAGTTCCTCTTGTGCTAAACACATCTATTCTCAGATCTGTTCTTTCTTGAAATGTGCTTGCTTTGCAACATACACGGAGACACAAAGTGTTTCTGAAGGGATTTTCCTTTCCTATGGCGAGAGGTGACTTGCTTGAGGGTGACGCCTCCTACCCCACCCTCTGTTTATTCCTGTTTCCCCAAGTTTCTAGCTTTCTTCCTTATGCGCAAGAAATAAGAAGACTGGGAAGATGGAAACCCACCCACTTTGCCCAGATGTCTCAGGAAAATACTAGTACTGCATCTTGGGCAGAACACTTTAGTTACAGGAAAACTTGAGAGTTGGTCACCTTAGCAGGGGATCTGGAGGGAAAGTGACTCATGCAGATTTAACTGATGAGGACACTGTACCATGTTTGTTTGCTAATATGGCGTGTTTCTGAAAGGGTTGTTTCTGGAAATTTCCTTAGCTTACAGGTAGTTGAACCATGTTGGAAACATCGATGCTGGCTATTGCTGTGTATTTGTTATGGGTTTTTCATCTAATCATTTGTTTTTCTTTATGTATCTAATATTTCTTTTCTTTATTGGAGGATTACTGGTTTAAAGATGACAATAAAATACAATAGTTTGTACATGTATAACAATTCCACATAACAATACAACCCCCACTAGGTCCTCCTCTGCCACCAAGATCGAGGACCTGAGGTGGATAGTATAATGGTTATGCAAAGAGACTCTTATGCCTGAGGCTCAAAGTCCCAGGTTCAATCCCTGGTACCACCATAAGCCAAAGCTGAGCAGTGCTCTAGTGAAAATATGTATGTATGATCCAGGACCTGAATTCTCCCTCCACTCCAGAGTTTTTTTTTTACTTTGGTGCAATACACCAACTCCATTCTAAGTTAGTGTTTTCCCTTCTGATCTTGTTTTTCAACTTCTGTCCATGAGTGAGATCATTCCATATTCATCCTTCTCTTATCTTCCTTCTCTCACTTCACATGATTCCTTCAAGCTCCATCCAAGATGGGGTAAAGAAGATGAATTCACCATTTTTAATCGCTGGGTAGTATTCCATTGTGTATCTAGACCACAACTTACTCAGCCACTCATCTATTGTTGGATACCTGGGTTGCTTCCAGGTTTTGGCTATTAAAAATTGTGCTGCTGTGTACAGATCTTTTTGGGTGGGTATGTTTGGCTCCTTAGAATATATCCCCAAAGAGGAATTGCAGGGTCACAGGTAATCTTTATTTTAGATTAAAATAAATAGTACACAGCGTGTGACTCTGTAACATTTTTCAAACTCTTTATTTATTTGTTGGATAGAGATAGCCAGAAATCAAGAGGGAAGGGGGAAATACAGAGGGAGAGAGAAAGAGAGACTCGGGTCCAGGCGGTGGTGCCCCTGGTTAAGCACACACATTACTGTGCACAAGGACCCAGGTTCCAGCTCCTGGTCCCCACCTACAGGGGGGAAGCTTCACGAGTGGTGAAGCAGGGTTGCAGGTGTCTCTCAGCACAAGCTGCCTAAGAGCCAATGCATCTCACAGGGAACAGTGTGCTGCCTGTTGTGGAGGAGGACATGGGCTGCTCTGAGATTCTCCTTTGCCCTCATAGATGTCCATACTTAGCACTAGTTCTCTGAATCACTTCAGTGGCTTCAGAAAAAAAAATTGAAATGGGGGAAAAAATCAAGTCATGTTTTCTTGCTGCTCTCTGAGGAAACAGGGCACTTCTGATATGTGGTTCAGGAACTAAAAGCAGCCCCCACTGAAACAAAAAGCAGTCCCGTTGCAGGGAAGGGAATTATAACAGGCACACACAGGGGCAAAAAGAGACTAGAAGGTGACATTTTCAGGCTCACAGCTAGAGCTGTGTGCTGAGATGCTTGCTCCAAGAAAGCCTACTTGATTTAGGTAGAATTAGGAAGGCAGCATGGATCCATGATGCTGATGTGTCTTCCCATGAGGTGGTAGACACATGAAAGTGAGGATGTGTCACAGATCAGCAACATTGGAAAGACTGGTCTCAGAGCTCCTTTCAGCCCCCTTGTTCTGGAAGTCCTTGTGGGTCCTTCCAGTCCAGTGAGAACACCAATGTGCCTTATGCTTGGAGTGGTCTTTTTTGTTACTGCTACTTTATTGAGAACATACTATGCCCTGTGCTACCGCCCAACTGTGGAGCACTCGAATGAATAAAGATTTGAACTGTCCTGCAGCCACGAGCTTGGTTCCTGGGTCATCTCTCTTTCTACCAAGAGGTTGAGCAAGGAGGGACAGAAGTAACCCCATCTTATCAGACTCCCTGCCTCACAAAGACCCTGCATTCCTGATACTATGGCCATTAGATACAAAGAAAGGGGGAGATGTTGGGAAATTGTGAGGATGTGGTTGAGCTTGGCAGGGCTTGACTTGAGGGGACATCTACATAATCATTGTTTCGCCTGAAACATCCCCACCCATTCCATTCCTTTGATCTATCTTTTTTCTACCCTCAAGACCTTCCCTGCCTCCAGGGTATTATTATTAATCTTACCAGTTAAAACCCCTACAACAGCTGCTGGGGAGGTCCATACCATTCTCGGCCCCCTTTGCCTTTCTCCACCCCTTTCCTAACCATGTATGGTATTGTCAAGCCACTTCCGTTTCTGTCTTGTCTCTTCCATGTACCAAGCTGGAGGATGGCAGGTGTGCAGACTGGGAGGCTGACGCCAGCCATTGCAGTTTGCACCACATGGCTTAACCAGGTGTGCTATAGCCCTACTCTGGGGCATTCAAATAAATAAAGATTTGAATTGTCCTGCCGCCACGATCTTGGTTATTGGGTCATCTCTCTCTCGTGTGCGATGCTAGCCTGACACTGAGATCTCTTTAAAAGTTGTGGCTTTATAGGGGAGGAAATAAATTTTTCTTCTACCCATCTGCACTTTTTTTAAACAGCCACCAGAGTAATCCCTGGGGCTTGGTGCTAGCACTATGAATACAGTGCTCCCAGCAGCCTTTTTTTTATATTCAACAGGACAGAAAGAAACTGAGAGGGGAGGAGGAGAGAGAGAGAGAGAGAGACCTGAAGACCTGCTTCACAGCTTGTGAAGCATCCCCCTTTTGTTGTCAGGAAATGGGGACTTGAAGTTGGGTCCATGATGACGTGTATGTCCAACCAGGTGTACCACCACCTGCATCCTCCACCCCCGACTCTGAAATTTTAGCAAAGACTCCTGCAATAACAGATTGGGGCAGAGAGATGGCTGACCAGGTACGCATTCCTGACTTGAACCTGGATCACATACCCAGCAAAGCAATGCACTGTCCAAGAGAGCTCTTTTGGCCACAGTTTGTTTACTCTTCACTGTGAATGAGAATGCCATTATTTCTCCCACTCTCTAGATGACAGAACTGAGGCTGAGAGAGATGAATGGAGTTGTCTAAGACCTAGAATTGGGAGGAACTGGGGAACATATCTAAACACGAAATCAATTGCTCATAGAGTCTGTGCTGCAGAATTTCTCACATTGTGGCCAATCACTTGTCTAACACCCCCCTCCCCCACCTCCTGAAAGTGATATAGATCAGGCTGATAACTAAACTGTGCTCACTGCTTTGGAACAACACTGAGAATAGGAAAGAGTGGGGACATGGTAGAGCATGAAGCCATTGCATTTCATTTCCATGGCTAATCATATTTACAGCAGTGGATCTATCTGCTTTCTGGAATCAGAATGTATTTCATGTCCTGTGACCACAGGCTGAATGATAATTTAAAAATACAAAGACCTCTGAGCCCATCATCTTCAGAAGAGCACTCAGATAGCTACACTCAGTGCTGATTCTAGAAACTCTAACTCAGATATTTAATTCATTTAAAAAATGTGTGTGGGGGGGAAGGAAGACTAGAGACTAGTAGAATCCATTTATAGTGTTTTATAAAGAGCTAAATTGCACTATAAAAATAGACATTTTATTTGGGTGACTTTCCCTCCCTCTTTAAAATGTTATGTGCTTTAATTTCCTTGAGTGACTAGAATGGTTTCCCCATTTAATACAGAAATTACATCAAACTTCATTTTCTTTGTTAGGGACCTACAATTTCACTGTTTTAAATCACCGTTCTTGGAAAGACTTACAAATGTCTTTATGGCTTTTTTAGTGATCTAAATGAGAGTTGCACAGTCAGTCACAAATGTTGAATAAGATTCAGTCAAATCATGGACCATCTATAATGTGTTTCAAGTTGCTCAATTGACACAATGGGTCTAGCCAAAGATTTGCTGAAATATTTAAAATGAAGAAAGAGTCTTAACTAAATGCAGGACCCAGGGATGAGTGGTCCAGTCATGAGTCCTAGATTTCTCATTCTTTTGAAGAGCCTCACCATCATGCCCCCCGATGGAAAGTTGACAGTGCAGTGTGGGTCTTCAGTAGATGGCTGTCCTGGAATGTTAGGATGCTTATTAATGTTTCCAGTAAAAGTACCTGGAAATGCCTTTAGCTTTGGATGAAGACCAAGAAATAGCGCTACAACTATGCAGCTTATTTCCCAAACAAGATCAGAGCAGTTTCCTAATAGCTGACAGACCCTTGATGTTTCTGTGACCTTCACTGAGAACAAAGCTCTCAGTTTAGAAGAAGCAAACCCTATATATTGCAGAGTCATGAGGGAATCAAGACATTAGACTACATGCGTTTAGAATACCCTTCCTAGCTCTGTCTTTTTAAGGAAAAGATCACTAGAATAATTTATGTCTGTTCCCTCATCTTAAAAACAGGTATAGTGATGCTAAAACCTGGGTCTATTTTTTTTTTATCTTTATTTCATTTATTGGATAGAGACAGCCAGAAATCAAAAGGGAAGAGGTGATAGGGAGAGACAGAAAGACACCTGCAACACTGCTTCACCACTTGCAAAGCATTCCCCCTGCAGGTGGGGACTGGGGGCTTGAACCTGGGTCCTTGTCCCCTGTAGCATGTGCACTCAACCAGGTGTGCCACTACCCCGCCCCAGACCTGAGTTTATTCTAAGGACAAAGTCAATTTAATGCACATGAAGAATTTAGAATAGTGCCTGGCACAAAGGGAGTGGTGGATAAAACATTGGCTATTATGGTTTTCACACTTGAGTTGGAAGTGAGTTGTCTTTGCACAGTTCCATAAAATATCTGTCTCTACCTCTTGAAAAAACTGAAAGGAACTTTAAGCCCAGTCTGACTGAATGAAGGAACCAGCAAATATGGCCTGCATTTGATGTCGTGCTAAATGCCAACAGAAACAGGAACCATCAATTTGGTACAGATATTTTAATTTCTTCAAGAAACAGAACCTGTTACTGCAGCAACCCCCCCCCCCCCATCAGACGAGAATGAGTTCATAAAAGTAGAAAGGAGAGTAGTCATAGAAACCACAAAAGGAAAATGATACTCGAAGCATATTTCCAAATCTCTGGTTATTAAATAATGAACTGGGACCTCATAAACATGGAAATGTATTCCAAACATAAAGTACTCAGTCCCTGCTATGCCAATTTAACTGAAGTCTAATTGCTTTCCACATTAAAGAGATAGCTACTTCTCTCTTTTTCCCCCCAGCTTGCCTCTTTTCTTCTCCTGATGCATTATAATAAACAGTATAGTTCCTTTTTTATTTTCTGTTTTTCAACTTCTTTTTATTTTACTAGTGATTTGATAATGATCAACAAGATTGGGAATAAGAGAGGTACAGTTCCATACAACCACCACCAGAATTCTATATTTCATCCCCTCTACTAGAAGCTTCCCTTCTCTCCATCCCTCTGGGAGCATGGACCAAAGATCGTTATGGGGTGCAGAAGTATAGTTTCTGGGAGTTGGGTGGTAGTGCAGCGGGTTAAACACAGGTGGTGCAAAGCGCAAGGACAGACATAAGGATCCCGGTTTGAGCCCCCGGCTCCGCACCTGCAGGGGAGTCGCTTCACAGGCAGTGAAGCAGGTCTGCAGGTGTCTCTCTTTCTCTCCCCCTCTCTGTCTTCCCCTCCTCTCCCCATTTCTCTCTGACCTATCCAACAACAATGACATCAATAACAACAGTAATAACTACAACAATAAAACAACAAGGATAACGAAAGGGAATAAATAACTATTTTAAAAGAGAAGTATAGTTTATATCAGTAAGAAGGAACTCAAAGTAATGAAGGTTTTCTCTTTTTTCATGTAGATAGTTCTCTGTTGACTAAAGGTGGGGTGGTGTGATCCGCTGTACCTTTGCTCAGTCCACACCAAGGCCCAGCTGTGTGGTTCCTTGTGCTCCCGCAAGATGGTGGCAGATGTACTATTACTTTTCAAACCTTCAACTCTCTTGGGTCCTAGTTAGGGAAGATCTTGGCTCAGCCAGTGCTCACGCTAGTCCAGTCAGCCAAGAAGAGAGGCTCTATGGTATGTTCATCAGCAGACAACCTTACAGACCTGTCTTCCTAAGAGTCTGGCATTCCTCCTCCCACCCCTCAACCGTGCTATCTTGCCCACTATTGACAGATTTAACTCAATTCTCCTTTCCCTCTCTGTTAGCACGGAACTGAAACAGACGTTATCAGCAGATGAGAGAAAGGAAAGCTGTTTGACTGAGCTGCTTCTTAAGAAAACCCTTGGCTTTGAGGGTCAAAGCTCATGGATAGGAAAGGAAGGGCTTTGAAGACTGAGGAGTTGGGGAAACAGCTGTTTGAGTAAGATCTGTAATACCCCCAAAGGCTACCTACCTATGTATTTACTACTATTAATCATGGTGCGCTGCAAATGTTTACTTATGCATGGAGCCTGCCATAGAATGACATGTCCATTCGAGGCAGTGTTCTATATAATTATCTCATCAGTAAAAATACACGCATGAAATTATTACCTTTATTTTACTGCCAAGAAGCTGAGGCCAAGAGAATTTTAATAACTTGCTCAAGGAAGTTCTAGAAACATAATACAATGGTTAATAAAGATTCTCCCCTGGGCCAGATGCTGGTGCACCTGGTTAAGCATGCACATTACAGTGCACAAGGACCCAGGTTCGAGTCCCTGGTCCCCACCTGCAGGGGGAAAACTTCAGGAGTGGTGAAGCAGGGCTGCGGGTCCTCTTTTCTCTCCCTCTTTCCCTCCCTTTCCCCTTCTCATTTCTCTCTGTCTCTATCCAATAATAAAAATAAATACATAAATAAAATTCATTTTTAAAAGATTATTCTCACCCCTTTTTTATATGGTCAACAACTATCTTCTTTTTTAAAAAAATATTTATTTTATTTATTTATTCCCTTTTGTTGCCCTTGTTGTTTTATTGTTGTAGTTATTATTGTTGTTGTCGTTGTTGGATAGGACAGAGAGAAATGGAGAGAGGAGGGGAAGACAGAGAAGGGGAGAGAAAGATAGACACCTGCAGACCTGCTTCACAGGTGGTGTCTATCTTTCTCTCCTCCTCTCTGTTGTTTTATTGTTGTGATTATTATTGATGTCATTGTTGTTGGATAGGACAGAGAGAAATGGAGAGAGGAGAGAAAGACAGAGAGGAGGAGAGAAAGATAGACACCTGCAGACCTACTTCACCGCCTGTGAAGCGACTCCCCTGCAGGTGGGGAGCCGGGGTTCGAACCGGGATCCTTATGCCGGTCCTTGTGCTTTGTGCCACCTGCTTCACAGGTGGTGTCTATCTTTCTCTCCTCCTCTCTGTCTTCCCCTCCTCTCTCCATTTCTCTCTGTCCTATCCAACAATGACAACAACAATAATAACTACAACAGTAAAACAACAAGGGCAACAAAAGGGAATAAATAAATATTAAAAAAAAAAGAAACTCTAGCTGGACCCCTGCCTTCTGTGTCGTGCTGAGGTCTGAGACCACTACTTTCTGCCACAATGATAAAAATAAAAGAAAAAAAATACCAATAACAACAAATCCTCTTTGTTCAAGTGTCAGAAAATGACCTCTTCACCCCAGCTGGGCTTCCTGGATTTTTGTAAGCCTTTGACTGTGAACCCTGCAGGACTCCTTTAAAGAAAGAAGAGGTTATAAAGGAAAACTTTGGGGAAACTTTTGTCCCAACCCTGTCATCATGCAGTGTAGCACTCATGACCCTAACCATCCAGGAAGGCAGTTGACATGGAGGGAATTGGCTTAACCGAAAAGGAGGAAGGTTTCTTTACGTTTTATGACAGATATGATATGGATTAAGAAATCCCATTTATGTCTTTATTTCTCTAATGAAGTGCACTGAGATAAAAAGTAACCTTCTTTCACCTGAGTGTTTGTGACAGCTTATTTCCTTTCTGGAGATAAGAGCAATGCGTATGTTAATATATTTACAACGGCAGTGGTTTGCTTGCAAAGATGACAACAGAGCAAACGGGCAGTACATCATGACACTGGATGTGCTGTGATCAGGGAAAAAGAATACTCATAATAAACATTGAGGAAGTCTCAGTCAGTACCAAGTTGAAGTTCAGTTCAGGGCAAAATACCATTCTCGTTATTATTATGGCAGAGTAACTGCCAAAACAGAAAACTTTCTGAGGGTCCCTAGACATAGTGGAATCTTCACCACCGAGAGGGATCCTTTGCTGTCCATGTATTTTGCTTAGCTCTTGTGGATATGGGAACTGGTCCTTTCACACTTCATTCATTGTGTTGGAATGTTAATAAACAAGAGAATATCAAGTCCTATTTTCAACTCTGACACCATCTTCCCAGATAGTACTTTTAAGTCCCCCAAATGTTAGTATCAGGACCAGGCAAAAATCACTAAAGTCATGGGCCACATGGAACATACCCAAAACAGACTTCCTACCTTCTCTCCACACAAGGACTCCTAGTTTTCATTTGCTGTGTTTCTGCCTTTGGGTTCCTGTTGATTGAACAGTTTGCTATATATCCTACTACCTTTCAGCCACCAAGTTGCAGAGGCTCCCATGGTCTCATCCTGACCTTTCCTGGCAGAAGACCTCACCAATGTGTCCTGAAACCCCACCTCCCCACACCTGTATCCCATTAGGAAAGATAGAAACAGGTGTCTATCTTTCTCTCCCTCTCTGTGTCTTCCCCTCCTCTCTCTACTTCTCTCTGTCCTATCCAACAATGACAAGAATAATAACTACAACAATAAAGCAACAAGGGCACAAAAGGGAATGAATAAATACATAAAGGAAAGATAGAAACAGGCTGGGCATATGGATCCACCTGCCAATGCCTATGTCCAGCAGAGGAGCCAGAACTCCCACCTTCTGCACCCCATAAAGAATTTTGGTCCCTACTCCTGGAGAGGGAGAACAAATAGGGGAGCTTCCAGTGAAGGGGATGGGACACAGAACTTGTTAGCACCAGGAGGAAACTCAGAAAATATTCAAGTTCCAGACTCTATGATATAGTTAAATACTGGGCAGAGGATATATATCATAATGGTCATGCAAAGAAGCTTTCATGCCTGAGGCTTCAAAGTCACAGGTTCAATCCTCTGCACCCCCATAAACTAGAGCTGAACAGTGCTCTGAAGAAAATTAAAAAAAAAAAAATAGAAGGAAAAAAGTGTCGTTGGATACTAATGACTCTTTCAGTACTTTCTCTAACAAAACCATTTAAATTAATTAAACACTCCCTGTACTGTGGTATGTTTCATGATTTGACAGGCTTTTCTTTATTTTATTTTATTGTATTTATTTGTGGTTTAACATTTACAAAATTATAAGATAACAAGGATGTAATTTTGTTCAGTTCTGTGTCCCTATACCCCTCCACTGAGACTTCAGTAGTTCTCCCAAAGTCAGATATTGCCTGATTTTATATCTATCTACCTATCTATCTATCTATCTATCTGTCTGTCTGTCTGTCTGTCTATCTATCTATCTATCTATCTCCATATATATCTCTCTATATCTGCTTGCCCATTTTTTCCTCTGGTCCTACCTTCAATTCCTTTCTAAGTCACACCTACACCTATTATTACCTCTGAGTGTCTGTCTTTCCATTTTTCTCTTCTCTGTCAGATAAGAGAAACAGCGCCTGGCTTTCTCTGGTGTTGTCCAGATTCACTTCCCTTTCAGTGATGGTATAAACACGAGATTCCTGGTGATAATTGCTTCAGGTCCTGGTGGGATTAGGTTTCAGAGCCCTCTGTTCATCTTCCCCTATCATTTATCCCCCTGAGAGTATGGAGCAAAATTCTTTTGGGGGGTGCAGAAGGTGGGACCTTCTGGCTTCTCTGCTGGACATGGATGCTGGCAGGTAGAGCCATACTCGCAGCCTGACAGGCTTTCCTGTTTCTCTAAAATTACATCCTGATTGCTTGATATGATGTCTAGGGGCCCAAGTATGACTTTGGTCCCTTGATGCTAATAAGGTCGTCTAGTCACTGTGGTTCTCCTCTCCTCTCTGTCTAGAGTTCATAGATAGTATACTTTTCATCTGTAAGTTCTGTTTGCATGTTTTCAATCTCCCATGCCTCTATGCATCATGTCCAACATTGTAATTTCTTGAGCATGTATAAAATAGCCATAGTAACTGTTTTAATGTCCTTGTGTACAAAGTATGTCATTGTATAATTTCTGGGTTGATTTCAGCTGACTGATTTTATTCCTTGGTATATAGGTCCTATTTCCTTGCTTTCTGCACATGTTAATTTTTTATACCTTTAAAATTTGTGATTTTTTTCTCTTGTTATCTTCACTATTTTTTTTTTTGCCACCACAATTTTTGTTATGTTTTCTCACCTATATGATTCCATGCTGGGGAATTATGCAGATGCAGTCACATCTGCCAAGCTGTCTCCTCAGGCTTTGCCACTTCCCGCGATATTTTTGCAGTGCCTTTTTCAACCAATCCTGTCCCAACACGTCACTCCTGGCTGTTGCCCTATAAAGCCCTTCTTCTTCTGCCCCTTGTCCCTCTTTTGCCGGCCTTTCACTTAGGTGATTAGAGGCAAGGGAGGGTGGTCCGGGAGGCGGCCATTTTTGCTACCTCCACGTGGCCCGAACCACTGCACTCTCACCCAACTCTGAGATGACCGTGCGAATAAAGATTTGTGTTCCCTCTTCACTCTGGATCTCCTCTCTCTCTTCTCCGCAGCGCAGCCCGACAATCCCTCTTATTTACATATTTTTAAGAAGAGGGTGAAAAGCAGAGAGAGAGAGAGAGAGAGATGGAGAGAAAGGGAGAAATAGCACAGAGCTGCTCCACAACTTACGAATCTTCCCCTTTTCTTGGAGCTCCCGTGTGTTGGCAGGGGGCTTGAACCTGTGTCTTTGCACATGGTAAAGTGTGTGCTATACTGGGTTCACTCTCCCCTGCCCTGAATGGTTTTATATTACAGATATCTGTGAGCTTTACTTTAGGAGAAGTTAATTAAGTTGCTTAAAGTCAGTTTGACTTGACTCTCTTTCCTTCTCTTCTTTTGTCTTTGGGGGTTTCTTAACATCAAGGTGACATTTTTCTAGACAGAGACAGGGGGAGAGAGAGAGAGAGATCAACACACACACACACACACACACACCCCACAAACCCTTCGTATAATGCATTGAGAATCAGGCTTGAACCTGAATCCACAAGTGTCAAAGCAGTATACTATCTAAAAAAGCTATTTCTTATTTTATTTTATTTATTTAATTTTTGAGAGAGATGCAGAGAGAGAAAGACACAGAGAGAAAGACCAGAGCACTGCTCAGCTCTGGCTTATTGTGGTGCAGGGGATTGAACCTGAGACTTCAGAGCCTCAGGCATGAGAGTCTCTTTGCATAACCATTATGCTATCTGCCCCTGCCCAAGAAAGCTATTTTACAGCCTCTGTCTCTCTCTCCCTCTCAGCTTTGACAGGTAAAACCATACTGGTGCTAACAGAGAAGTTTTGTTCTAATACTAAATACTTTCTATTCAGCCTTTATGAAGTGCAAGGTTTCGGCTCTGTAAAGTCTGGCATTGTTGGAGCCACGTTGGTGACATGTCTGGCAGAGCACACCACACACGTCGCCAAGCATGATGACCTGGGTTCAAGCTCTTGGTCCCCACCTGCTAGAGGGAAGCTTCATGAGCTCTGGAGTAATCTTGCAGGTGTCTCCCAGTCTCTCTGTCTTCCCCCTCTATTTATCTCTGTCTCTGTATGCGAAGGAAGAAAACAAAAAGAGAAAAAGGGTGGGTTTGTCTTGCAGGCACCAAGCTCTAGCAGTAACCCTAGTGGGAAAAAATAAATCTCCTTAGCAGGAGTCTGGCGGTAGCGCAATGGGCTAAGTGCACGTGGTGCGAAGCGCCAAGGACCAGATTAAGGATCCCGGTTCAAGCCCCCGGCTCCCCACCTGAAGGGGGGGTTGCTTCACAGGCAGTGAAGCAGGTCTGCAGGTGTCTGTCTCTCTTTCTCTCCCCCTCTCTGTCTTCCCCTCCTCTCTCCATTTCTCTCTGTCCTAACAATGACGACATCAATAACAGCAACAATAATAACTACAACAACAATGAAAAACAACAAGGGTAACAAAAGGGAAAATAAATAAATATAGAAATAAAAAAAATCTCCTTAGCTCATGGATTTTAATCATTCTCTTTCATAGTTCGCTGTAACTTGGTTGATTCAGGGAGAAACACTGGCTGGGAGAGGACTCCTGTCTTCTTTAGACTCAGGAGTCTTACTGTGTATGTTTCTCAGGCTAGAGGAAGTCCAGGAACTCAAGTAGACAGCCAAAGGAAGTGCAAGATGAGAAACACCCTTCTCCTCTCCCCCTTGAGGTCCCTACAACACTTTGTTCAAGAAGTGCCCATTGTAGGAGGAAAGGTTGTCCTCTGCCCAATGTGGACATTTCTGAACAGTGTCCAAAACTGATTTGCAAGCAGGGAGTGTGAACAGTGGACGGACACAGAGCAGGGTGGCCTGGGCCCAGACTTTCCCTAAAGAACTTCCTTGTCTCAGGACTGAGGACTTCTAAACACACGTTAGTGTTTCTGAAACCTGGAATCCCCACAATCTTGTCAGGACTCGTCTTGCTCCTGGGGTTTGGAACAGTGGAAAGAATGTTACTCCCCCCACCCCGAGAATCTAGCATTTTTCTTGTTTATAATTTGGTTATTTCCAGGCTGCTTATACACATCTGTCCCCTTGAAGAGGCTTTATTTATATATTTTTCTTTATTTGGCAGGACTAGTGGTTTACAGTCGACAGTAAAGTAACACTAGTGAGTTTTTCACATAACAATCCAACCCACACTAGGTCCTACTCTGGCATCCTCTTCCAGAGCCTGGCCACCTTCCCCCCACCCCCCACATTCCACCCACCCCAGAGCCTTTTACTTTGGTGGAGTAACCAAACCCAGTCCAAGTTCTGCTTTGTGTTTCCCCTTCTGTTCTTATTTTTCAACTTCATTTTTTAAAAAAATATTTAATTTATTTATTCCCTTTTGTTGCCCTTGTTGTTTTATTGTTGTTGTAGTTATTATTGTTGTTGTTGTTGTTGGATAGGACAGAGAGGAATGGAGAGAGGAAGGGAAGAAAGAGAGGGGGAGAGAAAGATAGACACCTGCAGACCTGCTTCACTGCCTGGGAAGCGACTGCCCTGCAGGTGGGGAGCCGGGGGCTCAAACTGGGATCCTTAAGTGGGTCCTTGTGCTTTGTACCCACTGCGTTTAACCCTGTGCGCTACCGCCCAACTCCCTGCTTTTCAACTTCTATCTATGAGTGAGATCATTTCATATTCCTCCTTCTCTTTCTTGCTTATGTCACTCTATTGTGATTTAGCATGGCCATACTGGGGACTGCTATGCTCAGCCCTGTGTAAATTCCACAGGTGGCTTCATGTCTAGTAGTACCAGGAAGAGATCACTCATCTCTGGACACATTTAATGAAGACCCTGGGAAAGACCTTCTGGGAAAACATGATCATAGAGTTGCAGGAATCTTTCAAAGCTTATCTTCATTGATGTCACGGGCGATCTTGCTCTCCGAAATCTCTCTTTATTTTGAAATTTCCATGAGAACTCCAACCCACAGTTCTACCACTGTAACTCAGATCCTTAGTGCTTGATTCTCCTTCTCTCTGGCTGTACTTTCTTGATGGTATTGGAAAATTTTGAGATTGTAATGTTAAATAGCTTCCTGTGACATGAGCACAATAAATGATGCTTTTTATGAGTTGAATGTCGCAAGGAAATGAAACGCAGTCACATTTGTGCATTGCATCCTTGGGATATGAAAGCACTCCGTAAAACTTTGATTTCCTATATTTTTAATTATCTCTGGACTTATATTGTCAAGCAGCAGAGATAAGCAGAGTAACAGATTACAAAGTTTTCTCCTTCCTGATGGAAGCATTGGCCTTTTTATGGTAGTAGGCCCATAACTCAGAGTAGGGTAGACATTCGTCATTGGAAATGGGAATAGATTTTCCATTCTTGTTAGTTGTGACTGTGTTTATAATGAGGCATGTACCCACACCAAATCTTTTGTTATTATAACATTGTCTGGAGTGTTCACATTACAGTTCATTGACACTTATACTAAGTTGACATTGCACTTTTATTTTATGAACCAGTGGAAGTGTATATTAGTGTGTTCAAAAGAAGGAGAAGGAGGAGGAGGAGGAGGGGAAGAAGAAGAGGAAGAAAAGGGAGAAATAAATGTGTTAGGATTCATTAAATGAATGAGAAGTAAATGAGGTTTATAAAGACCAATGGTACCCCACCCCCATGTCTTACTTCATTTCTTCATTCTTCATTTCTCCTTTTTTTCTTTCTTCTTTGCCTTCAGGGTGGCTTGGGGTCAGCACTGTGAACCCATTGCTCCTGGTAGCCATTTCCCCCCCATTTTTATTGGATAGAACAGAGACATTGAGACGGAAGGGGGAGATGTAAAAGCAAAGAGACAGAGACACCTGCAGCCCTGCTTCACCACTCATGAAGCTGCCCCTGCAGGTGGAGAGCCAGGGACTTGAACCCGGATTCTTACATGGGTCCTTGCACTTCATACTATATGCACTTCACCAGGTGTGCCACTGCCCGGGCCCCCTAATTTCTTTCTTTAAAAACATATTTAATTTGATGAGAAGGAGAAAATTTGAGAGGAAGGGGGATAAACAGAGAGAGACAGAGACACCTGCAGCACTACTTCACCACTCATGAAGCAGGTGGGACCTGGAGCTTGAACCTGGGTCCTTGCACACAGAAACATGTGCACTCAACTGGGTCCACCACCATTCCACCCATTCCTTTTCAGAGGTAAAACAACAACAATCCACAGGTAGATTGATGAGGACCTAACTATATGGAGGTATAAGCCTCACGCTTTTGTCCCACTTGACTCAGCAGGCAGTGCACACAGAGGTGTTTGGGTATGAGCATTGCTTATGGGACCTGGGCCTCACCAGACTCAGAGCAACTGGTGTGGAGAAGAAGCCCCAGTGTCTTGTTGGGATAGTAAGGTTCAGTGGGTAAATGTCTGTCTTCTCCCGGTGTTTGATTCATCACCAGTCCAGATGCTACTGAGAGAAACTGGACTTGTTTTGAATTCAAGATTATGTTTATGTTACGATTGGTCATGTGCCAAAACTACCCAAGAGTGGAGCTGAGAATAAGAGAAATTAAAAACCAAAATGTGGCAGTCGGGCGGTTAAGCACAGGTGGCGGAAAGTGCAGGGACCGGAGTAAGGATCCTGGTTTGAGCCCCCGGCTCCCCACCTGTAGGCGAATCGCTTCACAGGTGGTGAAGCAGGTCTACAGGTGTCTTCACTTTCTCTCCCCCTCTCTGTCTTCCCTTCCTCTCTCCATTTCTCTCTGTCCTATCCAACACCGATGAAATCAATAACAACAACAAAAATAACTACAACAACAATAATCAAACAACTAGGGAAACAAAAGGGAATATAGATAGATAGATAGATAGAGATAGAGATAGAGATAGAGATAGAGATAGAGATAGAGATAGAGATAGAGATATATATAAAACAACCAAAACGTGTCTATATACGGAGAACACACCCACATTCTCAAGCGGACACACTGTTTCTTCCACGTTGGAAAGAGAGGCTTTACTGGCAGGTGTTAACAATTGAGGATCAGTGCCTGGGTTTACAACACCAGGTGTGCAGAACCAGAGGCTCCCTCTGACCCAGCCAAGCTACATATGGAAAGGCCTTTCGAACCATACAAAGTTGCTGAACTTCTTCCCACTTTTGATAGGTCTTCCAATCCCGTGAGACTGATCAGCATAACTGAAAGGAAAAGTTGTCCTGGGGCCAGGCGGTGGCACAGCTGGTTGAGCGCACACACTACAGTGCACAAGGACCTGGGTTCAAGCCCTTGGTCCCCACCTGTAAGGGGGAAAGCTTCACAAGTGGTGAAGCAGGGCTGCAGATGTCTCTTTGTCTCTCTCCATCTCCCTTCTCAATTTCTCTCTGTCTTTATCCAATAATAAAGAAATAAAATAAATAACTTGGAAAAAAATAGTTGTCTTGAGTTTGAGGGTAGTTTATTTCCAGTGAGAAGAGTGTAAATTCCTTCTGCGTGAGAGAGAGAGAGCAGAGGTGCTAATCTTGGAACAAACAGGTGTACGGCTATGTTCAAATGACAGCGTCAGAGAGAAGCTCTGTTCAGCCTTCCTGTCTCTTAGCTCACTTGTCCAGCTCCAAGACAATTCTGGCTGTGGGTCACATAAACACATTAAGTCTCGGAAGAGTTTTTCCTTTCCCTCTCTCTCTTTCTCTCTCATTTAAAAACTTCCTGTCTTTCTGATAGATATTGAGAGGGAAGGGGTAGGAAGAGAAAGAAAGAGACACCTGGAGCACCTGCTTCACACCCCCTGAAGCACCCTCCCCACCCCACCCCTTACCAGCACCCTGAAGGTAATAAGGACCAGGGGTTTGAACCCAGGTCTGTGCACAGGGTAATGTTTATGTTGTTTGACCAGGTGCCCCTCCTCTGGGCCCTGAATTTTTGTTTGTTTGTTTGTTTTCCCCCTCTTAATTGAAACAAAATAAAATCCTGTGGATAAGTTGACCCAAGTCAGCCTGACTATCCTGTCTAAAGGAATTAGGAAGCATCAGGTTGCCTCTTCTCTCAGTTCCCCATGGCTTCCATTTAAAGCCCCCTCCTTTCACTTTTTCAGGGATCTGAATGAAGCTAGCTATTTAAGATGCCTTCTCTGGTGCCAAGTATTTCTTGTATTCTGCGAAAGTCCCTATTGATTTCAGCCAGAGCAATATTTTTTTTAGAAGGATTCAGGGTAGATGATGAAAATGGGAAGTGAGTCTGACCTGCTAGACCAACCTATAATCTCTACATCAATGGGCAACTTTATTGGATAGTTTAGAAACTAGATAAAACTAATCCAATTAACTTGCTTCACTGTAAAAGATATTTATGTGTATTAAACTTTGAATTTCACCTGCCAGAAGGCAGACACATTCTTCCAGCCCTCACCTTCTCATAAAATACAGTCCTCGAGTCTTAATCTAATAAATCATGCTAAGGAAATGATATTTTACTTTTTTGGAAATTCTCTTTTTTCTTATATTTTGCTCTGAGGCGTTCATTTGGGGCTTTTCCAAGTACAAAGAAGTAACACTTGCTATTTGGACTAAAACTGTATTTATGAATGAATCATTGCTTGATTTTGACGTTTTTAATCTGGGAACTTCATTACAGGAGGCAGTATGCTGTTGAAAACTAAGCATTCTCTCCAGTTGATGTTTAACAAAAGCATAAAAATTATTTCCTAGAGTACTTTATTTATTTTATGTAGTAGTTAATCCATTAGGCACTGAGTATTTTTCAGAAGTATTTAGTCATTAATTTGGGAACAGGGCAACTGTCCAGCAAGTGATGAGTAGCTCAGGTGAGTGTGGGATGGAACCAGCATGGAATTCTACTCAGCTGTAAGAAATGATCAGGTCTTGTTTTCAACAATTTAGGTGAAACTTGAAGTAACTAAGTGGCAGGAAACAAGTGACAAGGAAAGAATTCTGAATAATCTCACTCATAGGTGTGACTGGAAGAAACAAAGGGAAAAATAAAAATAAAAAGGATACCATTTTAACTAGCTGTGGTCTGTTGGGACTCTTCTTGGGGCTAGAGGCAGTGGGTGGGGGGCTTTGGGACCTAGTGTTCTGTAGTGGAAGAAGGTGATAAGTTGGTGGAGGGGGTGGTGTGCTGACACCCAACACAGAGAGATGAAATAATTGTGCACTGAGGCAATAATAGCACTCTAGTCATTCCTTATTTCTCAAAAAAAAAAAAAAAAGATTCATAGCAAAACAAAAAACGGAAGAACAAAGAGTTTGTTCCCCAAATTTCTGTGCATTGTAGTCCCTTGAATAGGGTCTCCTCAAGCCCTTGTCCCCCTACTGGCTTGGGCTCTAGGGGGAAGAGAAGAGCAGACCTTCAGGTCAAGGTGCCCAGGTGGAGGGAGAAAGCTTTCTTTTTTTAAATTTTTATTTATTCCCTTTTGTTGCCCTTGTTGTTTTATTGTTGTAGTTATTGTTGTTGTTGTCGTTGTTGGATAGGACAGAGAGAAATGGAGAGAGGAGGGGAAGACAGAGAGCAGGAGAGAAAGCCTGTGAAGCGACTCCCCTGCAGGTGGGGAGCCAGGGTTCGAACCGGGATCCTTATGCCGGTCCTTGTGCTTTGCGCCACCTGCGCTTAACCCACTGCGCTATAGCCCGACTCCCGGGAGAAAGCTTTCTAAAGTCCCCGGATTGCAGTCTTCAGTGCTTCTAGGCCTGTGCACTAGTCTTCACACACGCACACGAGAGGGAGAGAGAGAGAGAGAGAGATCTATTTCAGCTCTTTAGATAGGCCTTGATGATCAGAAAAAGCTGAGTTTGGTTATTTCTGGGTCAGTTTCTGACGATACCCCAGCGGGTCAGACTGTTGGCAGTCAGTTCACCTCAAGTGTAGGCTTGTGAAGAACCAACACTCCAGTCACAGAAGCCAGAACTCCCACCTTCTGCACCACATAAAGAATGTTTGTCCATACCCCCAGAGGTGGGGGGAGAAATGTTAGAAGAAGATGACCAGAGGGCTCTGAACCCCAGTTCCATCAGGACCTGGAGAGAGAAGAGGAAAAAAAAGAAAGGGCACTTGGAAGTAGTAGTGATCAGTGTAGTGGGGACAAGGAAGACAAGGCAGGACCATAGGGAAAAAAAAAGGCATATATATATTTCTAGAAATAATAGTCAACCCATATCTGTGACTTTGGGAGAACTAATGCTGTTTCCAATGGAGGGAATATGGACACAGAACTCTATCGGTGGGAATGGTGTGGAATTCTATCCCTGTTATCTCATAACTTTGTAAATCAGTATTAAATCACTAACCCCCACCCCTAAAAAAAAAAAAAAAAAACAGCACTCTGGTATATTTCACAAGAGCCCTGCCCCAGCCTTCACACGGGCCCTGCCCCTCCCAGCCCTCCCTCTTGCGGGAACCACGGGACAAGGGGACATGATTTTTATTGGGAGCAGCTGGTGCAATTTCTAGACCTGCATCTCCTACCTCTGGAGCCTGGTCCTTTGTAACACTCAGAGAAGTGTCCAAAAACTTCCCCTGTCCCAGGCCTGGTTCTTTGGTGGCTTTTTCTCAGGATCTCAGCTCTGGTAAAACATGTCTCTCCACCTCCTGACTGTCAAGAGTCCATCTCTTCTATTCCTGCTGGTGGGCTCAAGGACAATGGCTGAGTTTTCTATTCCTTCAGATTTTCACAAGATGGGATGTTAGCTGCTCAACTCCTTACAAATGGAAAGGTAAGCTGAGGAGAGGTCTCTCTCTCTCTCTCTCTGTCTCTCTCTCTCTCTGTTTTTGTTGAAGTTGCAAGGATGTGCATTGCCTGATTCTTTGTGAGCAAGCTTTGGTAGTTTGGATGCTTTTAGGGTTGTTGATCTAAGTGTTCTGAATATGTAATTGTTAATTCACTAAATGAAAATAAAAGCACAAGTTCATTTTATTTTGTGGGACACAGCCACATGAATCAATGCTTGGAGGAAAACAAAAATCTAAAGTTTGTAGAAGTTATGAATTTAACCAGAAGAGAATGACCAAATACAGTATCTAAAACATCTTTGCTTTGGCATTCCTCATGACCCTTTCAATTGTGATGTCATTCACAATGCACGGGTGAGTCCACACCTTTAAAATGCGTAAAGAAATGGGACTTTGTGTATCTTGTTACTGTTGGTGTCTGTCCAATGTGTACTGATGCCCTATTTTATTTCTGGTGAAGAATTTTTTTATCAATTTTATTTATTTATTTATTTATTTCAAAGAACAAGCTGTTCCGTCATTCCCTGTATTCAACTTTATTGATTTCTTTCCTAATTATTTCTGACTACTTTTGATGTGCAGAAGTTACTTTTTTGTCTGTTTTGCCTTATATGCGCCAGAGCACTGCTCAGATCAGGTCTGTGGATTGAGCCTTAGGTCTTGGAGTCTCAGGCCTGAATGTTTGTCGTATACCTTGCTGGGTTCTCTCCCTGATCCAAGAAGGGTTAATTCTTCTTTAAAATTTCCTCAGGTGGAATTGAGTTGTAAATGGAAATTCAGATACTGTTATTTGGTAGTTTTTTTTTCCATCTGGCATAAATTCATAACTTACAAAAACTTTAGTTTTTTTTCTCTAAGCATTAATCCATGTATGTGTGTCTCATAAAATAAAGTAAAATAAAATAAAAAGCTGTTCTTTTATTTTCACTTACTTTAAAGAATAATAGGCCCTGGCTCCACATCTTTGGTGATGTCTTTTGCTCTTAGTCATTTAGAAGTATGTGCTCTTAATTTCTAATTATTTGGGTATTTTCTAATTATTCCTGTAGGGCCATTTTGATCCTAGTTTAAATTTCATTTACTCAGAGTACATATGTGGTATAACTTCAGTTTTCTCAGATATTTTGAGATGTTATTTTGCACAACGTAGCCAGTTGCTTTTTGAAGGAGTTTAAATCATTAAAAACATGGTTTTAATATTTTCTCTCACAGTTAAAGTTTCTGGTGTGTCCTTTATTTCGTATATATACCCAGACTTCTATTTGGTATTACTTGTTTTCTGTCTGGAGAACTGACTCTATAATATCTTTTCTTGAAGTTCATACCTGCAAAATTAAACCTTTTGCATTCAATATGTCTGGGGAAAAAATCTTTGCTTTGTCACTACATCTGAAAGGTATTCTTCTTATTATTATTTATTATTATTATTATTTTGTGAATCTAAACACGCTGCATTCTGTTTTTGTTTTTCCAAGATTTCACTCCATAACCTTCCTGTTTGTACTGTTTCTGAAGAGAAATGTACTATCATTATTTTGGTATTTCTGTAAATAACACCCTTAACTTCCCCTTGCTTCATTGGATTTTTTTCTTTGTACGGAGTTTTGAGATACCCCGTGATGATCTGCCTTGTTGTTGTTCTTGTCCTGTCTGCTTTGCACTGGCTTTCTTGGCTCGCTAGTTCATAGCTGATACGGAACAGACAAAAACAGCCTTGTTCTTCACTCTTTGGATGACTTTCTCCTTTACTCTCTCCTCGGCTACTTCCATTACCAACATGTTAGACTTCTTTGGTATTGCCCTCAATTCAGGGTACTCTTCAACTTTTTCAAACCCTTTTATCTCTCACTAGCGAATTTTGGGTCGTTTCTATCGCTTTGTGTCCATTTTCACTAATCTTCTCATAGGCTCTTAGTAGTGTCCTGGGTACCTTTCATTTTAGGGATTGTACTTTTTTCTATTTATAGAAGTTGCACCTGGATTTTATTCATGCTTTTTTATTTCTCTCACCTTCTTGAATGAGGGCAGAATATTAAGTCCTTCCTGTCTTCATAATCAGACCCCTGTCGCCTAGAGACATCATTTTAGATTTATTTCTGTTGGCCTCTGTTGCTGAGGAGTTATTCTGATGCAGTCTCCGCCCCCAGGTTTTTCTACGCGCAAAATCCTAGAGTGCCCCCTTCAACCAATCCTGGCCCTACACGTCACCCCTGGTTGTCGCCCAATAAAAAGCCCCCTTAACCCCCCCCCCCCTGGGCTCTCAGCTCTCCCTCTCTGAGGTCTCGCTCCCTGCTCTCCCCCTGTGGACGGCCATTGCCGGCTGGCTCCACGTGGTCTGAACCAAATCCCCCCCCATCCTATAATAAAGATTTGTGTACCCCTTTGCTCTGGACGTCCGCTCTCTTCTCCACGGTGCAGCCTGACACCAGACCACCACAACAACAGGCCTCTTCTCCTTAATTTTGTATCACAATTTCCCTGGTTTTTAAAATAATGTTTATCAATTTTCACTGGATGTTGGATACACTGTATTTCACCCCCCTCCCTTTTTCCCTCTACTCTTTCATAAGATTTTTGCTCTTGCGTTTAGTTACTTGAAAGCAGCCTTTTTTTTTTTTTTTTTTAATTTTTAGTTTTTACACATGTGACATGTCTTAGTTTTCCCCATAACAATTCACCTCCATCTGGGTACTCCTCTGCCATCATGTTCCAGGACTTGAACCCTCCTCCCCACCCCAGAGTCTTTTACTGTGGTGCAATACACCAGACCCAGTCCAAGTTCTGCTTTGTGTTTTCTTATTCTTCAACTTACTCGCCTTCTTAATTTTTTTTATTATTAGTGATGTAATGTTGATTGAGAAGATTGTGGGATAAAAGGGGTATGGTTCTACACAATTCCCACCAGCAGAGTTTCAAATTCCATCCCCTCCATTGAGAAAGCTTCCCTATTCTTTATCCCTTTGGGAGTATGGACCAAAGATCTGTATGGGGTGCAGAAGGTAGGGGGGTTGACTTCTGTAATTGCTTCTCCACAGGACATGGGTGTTTCTAACTTATCTCACTGAAAATGATTCCTTCAATGATTCCATCCAAGATGAGGTGAAGAAAGTGAAATCACCATTTTTAATAGCTGAGTAGTTTTTCATTGCGTATATAGATCACAATATTCTCAGCCACTCATCAGTTGTTGGGCACCTGGGTTGCTTCCGGGTTTTGGCTGTTATATAAATTGGAAAGCAGCGTTTTTGTTTGTTTGTCCTTAAGGTATGTTAGGCCCTACCCTTTGGAGCCTATATTCTAGTGCTAACTTGGTTCCTCTCCTAAAGTAATGCCTTTCCTATTTATTTTTTTCATCTTTATTTATTGGATAGAGACAGACGGAAATAGAGAGGAAATGGGGGGGTGAGATAGAATGAATAGAGACGGGAGTCAGATGGTAGCGCAGCAGGTTAAGCGCACATGGCACAAACCGCAAGGACCGGCATAAGGACCCCAGTTCGAGCCCCCGGCTCCCCACCTGCAGGGGAGTCGCTTCACAAGCGGTGAAGCAGGTCTGCAGGTGTCTGTCTTTCTCTCCTCCTCTCTGCTTCCCCTCCTCTCTCCATTTCTCTCTATTCTATCCAGCAATGACAACATCAATAACAACAGTACTAACTACAATAAAACAACAAGGGTCACAAAAGGGAAAAATTAAATAAATATTTAAAAAATAATAGAAGAAGAAGGAATAGAGACAGAGACACCTATATCACTGCTTCACTGCTTGTGAAGCTTTCTTCCTGCAGCTGGGGAAAGGGGGCTCAAACTCGGGTCACTGCACATTGTGTGGCCAACCATATGCGTCACCACTTGGCCCCACCTTTTTAAAAACTATTTTTAAATATTTAATTTTTTAAGAATTATTATTGGATAGAGACAGAGAGAAGTAGAGAGGGGTAGATAGGGAGGGAAAAATACAGAGAGAAACTTGTAGCCCTGCTTCACCAATCGTGTACTTTTCCCCTGTAGGTGAGAACCAGTGGTTTGAACCTGGGTCCTTGTGCACTGTCACGTGTGTGCTTAACCAGGTGTGCCACCACCCAGTCCCATGTAATACCTGTCTTAGCATGCTACCAGATGCCCCATGCATGTGGGGACACCAGTCATTCTCATCCTGTCATGGACTGAATAATTTGCCTTCTATGTCTTTCCTGTAGTGTATGCCAGAGCCTCAGCACTTTCAGACAACATTGCTTGCTCTGAGGCTTGAAAGGATTGTTTTGTAACTTTTGGAAGCAAGTTCTCTCTCTCTCTCTCCTCTGTCTCTGTCTCTGTCTCCTCTTTGTAGATCTCTACTATTTGCTGTTCTTATATTTCTTTATTTGTCTTATTCTCTTTTTTTTTTTTTTTGGCCGCCAGGATTATTGCTGGGGCTTGATGCCTGCACTATGAATCCACTGCTCCCAGACCAGAGGCCATTTTTCCCATTTTGTTGCCCCTGTTGTTACCCTTGTTGTTGCCTTTATTATTGTTGTTGTCATTGCTGTTATTATTGTTGACTAGGACAGAGAGAAATGGAGAGAGGAGGGGAAGACAGAGAGGGGGGAGAGAAAGATAGACACCTGCAGACCTGCTTCACCGCCTGTGAAGTGACCCTCCCTGCAGGTGGGTAGCCGGGTGCTTGAACCAGGATCCTTATGCTGCTCCTTGTGCTTAGTGCCATGTGTGCTTAATCTGCTGCACTACCGCCCGACTCTTTACTGTTCTTATATTTCTACTTATCCTTCCAGGACTAGGCAATGAAGAGAGTTATAGCAAGACTCATGCATCTTGTTGTCATGTCTCAGGACTCACTGTTCTTAGCTGTTATCCAAAGTCTGGAAGCAGGAAGGTGTGTCTCTGTATATTTCTATGTATATTTGCATATATATATATCATAGGTGAACATGCTGATTCTTATTCATAGGGATTATACATTTCAAATTCTAATGCTTTGTTGTTTGAGATGTTATATAGGACTGCACTTTACCATGTATGTGACCCAAGTTTGAGCTCAGTCACCACAGCGAAGAGAACTTCAGCGCTGTAGTCTCCTTCACTATTTCTCAACCTGTCTCTATCTTAAAAAAAAAAAAGGATTGTATATTAAATATAAACATCTAAATCTTCTTTCTGTTAGACAATCAATAAAAAAAAATATTCTCCTGGGATCGAGCAGTAGTGCAGTGGGTTAAGTGCAGGTGGCACGAAGCACCAAGGACAGGTGTCAGGATCCCGGTTTGAGCCCCCGGTTCCCCACCTGCAGGGAAGTTGCTTCACAGGCGGTGAAGCAGGTCTGCAGGTGTCTGTCTTTCTCTCCCCTTCTCTGTCTTCTCCTCCTCTCTCCATTTCTCTCTGTCCTATCCAACAACAACGACATCAACAACAACAACAACAATAATAACCACAACAACGATAAAACAACAAGGGCAACAAAAGGGGAAAAAATAGTCTCCAGGAGCAGTGGATTTGGGGTGCAGGCACCAAGCCCTGGCAATAACCCTGGGGAAAAAAAAAAGCCACTCTCTACCTTTGAGTTCCTCAGAGGTTAGACAGAGTTAAGCATGAGGCAGACTGGTAAGAGAGTTAAGGGGGTTTATTTATTCCTCTTAAGTCACATGGGAAAGACCTAGGGAAGCTCAGTGATTCACCTGGCGGTCTTCCTGTTCACCTTTATGCAGAGGAGCTTGATCAGATAATTGTGGGCAGGAGTTAAGGAATGCCAGTTAGGAAAGTCACTAAAAAGGTCACAGGAAAGCAAAGTTGTGTGCATGTGAGCTCTACTTCTTTGATTAGATCTTCCCCAGGGGATACCTCCTTCCTTCAAAGGCCTTTTCCTTTCTGCCTTCAGGGACTCTTCAAATTCGCCTTGTGTCAAGACACACTTTGAGGATGTCAGGTTCTCGCTCTTTTACAAGTCTTTCCTTCTTTCTTTCTCTCTCTCTTTTTTCTCTTCTGATGGGTATTTTTTTAAATTTTTATTTATAAAATGGAAACGGTGACAAGACCATAGGATAATAGGGGTACAGTTCCCTCCGTACCCCATCCTCTCCCCTGCTGGCTTTCCTGTTCTCTATCCCTCTGGGAGCATGGACCTAGCATCATTGTGGGACGCAGAAGGTGGAAGGTCTGGCTTCTGTAATTGCTTCCTCGCTGAACATGGACGTTGACAGGTGGATCCATACTCCCAGCCTGCCTCTCTCTTCCCCTAGTGGGGCGGGGCTCTGGGGAAGCAGGGCTTCAGGAAACATTGGTGGGGTCATCTGCCCGGGGAAGTCCAGTTGACATCACGGTAGCATCTGGAACTTGGTGGCTGAAAGAAGAGTTAACATATAGAGCCATACAAATTGTTGACTAATCATGAACCTAAAGGCTAATATTGAGGATTTGGACTATCCGTTTTGGAAATAGGAAACCTTCTGTACTGCTGGTGGGAATGTAAATTGGTCCAACCTTTGTGGAAAGCAGTCTGGAGAACCTTCCATATGACCCAGTAATTCCTCTCCTAGAGATATACCCCAGGGACTCTGTAACACCCAACCAAAAATATATGTGTACACCTATGTTCATAGCAGCACAATTTGTAATAGCTTCTTCTTCTTCTAGCGTTTGCCCTTCTTCCATAGCCAGTCAACAGCGTCAGGTTGAGCCTGATGTAAAGTTTCGAGACCTCCTTTGAATCTGGAGAGGTGGCAGTCGTTGACTATGTGGGTCATAGTCTGTCTGTAGCCGCAGGGGCAGTTCGGGTAGTCTCTGGCTCCCCAGCGGTGGAACATAGCGGCACACCGGCCATGGCCTGTTCCATAGCGATTGAGGAGGGCCCAATAGCTAAAATCTGGAAGCAAACCAAGTGCCCAACAACAGATGAGTGGCTGAGAAAGCTGTGATATATATACACAATGGAATATTATGCAGCCCTTAAGAACAATAAACCCACCTTCACTGACCCATCTTGGATGGAGCTAGAAGGAATTGTGTTAATTGAGATAAGATAAAGATGAGTATGGGATGATCCCACTCATCAACAGAAGTTGAGAAAGAAGAACAGAAAGGGAAACTCAAAGCAGGATCTGAATGAGTTTGGAGTAGGGCACCAAAGTAAAAGCCTCTGGGTGGAGGTTGAGGGTGGATGTTTGGGACAGGACAAAGTCTTTTTATTCTTAGCTTCTGTGTCTTTCCTTCCCTCTCCCTCTTCCTCTCTTCTGAGGGTTGTGCCTTGCCCTGAGCTATTTCTTAAAGATACATCTTTATTTTATTTTACTGTTAGTGATTTAGGAGTAATTTACAAGATTTTAAGGGCTAAGGGAATAATTCCACACCATTCCCACCACCAAAGTTCTGTTCCCCATCTCTGTCCAGGGGTAAGCACCATTTCCTATAAACTACATTTTCCTTTTACCAGTCTAAATTAATTGCAAACAATATTGAAAACTGTTTTTAATACCCATAAGTAAGCATTCATAAGACAAACAAACTGAGTGAGAAGAAGCTCTCATCGCAAACTAATTCAAATCATTTATTTTGTAGGTAAAGGATTGCTTTTAAAATTTATTGTAAGAGTCTTCTCTCTTATGCATTAAAATTGATAATTAGATCTATTCCGTATTCACACACAATCATATCCCTTTCTTTCATTGTTGATTGGGAAAATTATTAGACTGTTAAATAAAACCCTACCACTGCTTATCTTAGAATAAATGTGTCCAGTTTTTCAAGTGAGAGCTATTTAGGATTCGATTGAATTTTAAAACCACTTTGGAAGTTGATTCTTTTTCAGAAATACTTCATTTATTTATTTATTTTGGATAGAGACAGAGATTTTGAGAGGGAAGTAGAAGGCAGAGTTGGAGAGAAGAGAGAGAGAGAGATGTACAGCACCCAGGGTCTTGAACCTGGGTCCTTGTGCATGGTCACATGTGTACTCTACCAGATTTGCCGCTTCCTGGCCCTCAAGATGATTCTTTGATTTTTTTTTTCTTTGAGATTGTTCTGCCAACCCATGCCAATCACTGTGAGGTTTCCAAAGAAATCTGTGCATATTTCTGATGTTTCTAAACCAAATCATCTACATTTACTTAAAATCTTGCACCTGTCATCAAGTAGTAAGATCACAAACTTAATTCCTATTTTCACCCCAAATCAGACGAGCATTCATCACATTATTATTTTTATTATTATTTTCTACTAGTGATTTAATAATGATTAACAATCTTGGATGGAGCTTGAAGGAATCATGTTAAGTGAGATAAATCAGAAAGAGAAGGATGAATATGGAATGATCTCACTCATATTTAGAAGTTGAGAAATGGTAGTCGAGTGGTAGAACAACGGGTTAAGCCCACATGGATCGAAGCACAAGGACTGGAGTAAGGATTCCGGTTCGAGCCCCTGACTCCCCACTTGGAGGGGGGCTCACTTCACAAGTGGTAAAGCGGGTTTGCAGGTGTCTATCTTTCTCTCCCCCTCTCTGTATTCCCCTCCTCTCTCCATTGCTCTGTCCTATCTAACAACAAGGACATCAATAACAACAGTAATAACTATAACAACAATGAAAAACAACAAGGGCAACAAAAGGGAAAATAAATAAATATTAAAAAAATAAAAGAAGTTGAGAAATAAGACCAGAAGAGAAAACACAAAGCAGAACTTAGTACTGGAGTTGGTGTATTGCACCAAAGTAAAGGACTCTGAGATTGGGGGGAGGGTTCAGGTGCTGAAACCTGATGGCAGAGGGGGACCTGGGGGCTGGTGGATTGTTATGTGGAAAACTGAGAAATGTTACACATGTAAAAACTGTATTTTACTGTTGATTGTAAACCATTAATCCCCCTAATGAAGATAATGAGGTTGCAAGATAACAGGGGTATGGTTCCACACAATTCCCACCACCAGAGTTCCGTATTCCATCCCTTCCATTGGAAACCTTCAGTGTGTGTGTGTGTGTGTGTGTGTGTGTGTGTGTGTGTGTGTGTGATTTAATAATGACTGACAAGGTTATGGGGTAAGAGGGGTTCAATTTCATATAATTCCCACCATCAGATTTCTGCTGTCTATCCCCTCCATTGGGAGCCTCCCTATACTTTGTCCCTCTGGGAGTATGGACCAAAATTCTTTTTTTTTTTTTAAGTATTCTTTTTTTTTTCAGGATTTTTAAAAATATTTATTTTATTTATTTATTCCCTTTTGTTGCCCTTGTTTTTTTTTTGTTGTTGTTGTTATTGTTGTTGTCATTGTTGGATAGGACAGAGAGAAATGGAGAGAGGAGAGGAAGACAGAGGGGGAGAGAAACATAGACACCTGCAGACCTACTTCACCACCTGTGAAGTGACCCCCCTGCAGGTGGGGAGCCAGAGGCTCGAACCAGGATCCTTTCTTCGGTCCTTGCACTTTGCGCCACCTGCGCTTAACCCGCTGCACTACAGCTCGACTCCCACCAAAATTCTTTATGGGGTGCAGAAGGTGGAAATTCTGGCTGCTGTAATTGCTTCTCCACTGGACATGGACGTTGGCATTTTGACCCATACCCCTGGCCTATTTGTATCTTTCCCTAGTTGGGTGGGGCTCTAGAGGGATAAGGATACAGAACACATTGGTGAGGTCTTCTGCCCAGGGAGAAAGTTCCCTATTCTTTATCCTTCAGGGAATATAGGTCAAAATTCTTTTTGTGGTACAGAAGGTGGTAGTTCTGGACATGGTCGATGGTTGTAATGATAAGGTAATTTGGTAATTATTTTTACTGTAGCCTCAGATATTCTTATTACTTACAAGGATTTGAAAATATAATTTTCCTATTTGATAAAATTTTCTAAATCTTTCTGCAACACTGTCAAACATTATTTTGAACTTTTAGACAAGGGAGGGGAACTCTGTAGAACTAACTATGTCATGAGCTGGGGTCGGGCGGTAGCGCAATGGGTTAAACGCACGTGGCATGCAAAGTGCAAGGACTAGGCGGAAGGATCCCGGTTCGAGTCCCTGGGTTCCCACCTGCAGGGGAGTTGCTTTACAGGCGGTGAAGCAGGTCTACAGGTGTCTTGTCTTCCCTTCCCCCCCCTCTGTCTTCACCTCCTCTCTCGATTTCTCTATGTCCTATCCAACAAGGACATCAATAACAACTATAATAATAACCACAACAATGGTAAAACAACCAGGGTGGCAAAAGGGAAAAAATGGCCTCCAGGAGCAGTGGATTCGTGGTGCAGGCACAGAGCCCTGGCAATAAACCTGGAGGCAAAAAAAAAAAAAAAAAAAAAAAAAAACTGTCATGAGCGAATGAAAATATTGAAAGAAAGTCAATTCAATTCATTTCAAGACCTTTTGATATAGTGACACACGTAAGTGCTGTTTGTGTGAGAGATCCTTAGGGAATTTATTTGAATTAATGGATTGGAATGTTTTTCAATTAGCATGCATTGTTTCTATGCAAATAAAGATTTCTCAGGAGCTTTAGGGAATGTTTGAAAAGTTCATTTAATTATAGTAGTTGCAAGTCTTACCTCTGAAATCTGTTTACCTCTTTATTTACACATATGCTATGCTTTATAGGCTACCCTTCACTTCAAGTAAGTTCTTCTAAATCAGAATAGTGAAAAAACAAGTGAGTGCATATCTCTAAGGGACAGGAATATATGTGATTTAAAATTTTTCTTCGGATGTTATATTATTTATATTTTGTGCTTAATAACTTTTCCCCTAAGCAAATAAGTCTATCCACTCTGAGGATAAAAATACTCAAGTACTCCTTTCTAACAACTCAGCGATTGACTTTTGTGTGATCACATTGTAAGTCCTTTGCATTTTGCAGAGAAACAGATATTGTAATATTTCTAGAGAATGTCTGACTTCAGCCATAGCAACTCTAGAATACTAAAATGCTTAAGTTTAATGAACTAGTTGGTTTCTCTCCTTCTGTCTCTTTCTCACCAGGGTTATTTCTGGGGCTTGGTGTCTGCAATAGAAATCCACCCATCCTAGTGGCCTTTTTTTTTTTTTTCCACTTGAAAGGACACAGAGGAATTGAGAGGGGAGGTGGAGAAGGAGAAGGAGGGAAACAAAGAGACACTGGCAGTGCTTGTTTCATGACTTGTAATACAACTCCCTCCCCCCTGCAGGAGGGGAGCAGTGGCTTGTACACTGTAAAATGTACACTCAACCAGGTGCATCAAAACCCAGCCCCTTGATGGATTAATTTCTGATTTAAATTCTCCCGCTGGTGAAATTGAGGCTCATTCAGATTTCAGGATGGGAGGTGGTGCACATTCTACGTCTGACACTTAAAAAAAAAAAGTTCCAGGAAATGAACCAATAGTCTCACTCATTACAATACCACTGAGCAATTGAGCAGCTTCCCTGACCCACCATTTTTGTTCTGTATACAGGGAGAGACAGACAGAGAGAGAGAGAGAGAGAGAGAGAGAGACCGAGACCAAGACCTGATAAGGTGTGTGCCCTTTTCATTGACCTAAGTTTTGACCCTTGTATTTAGTGTGTCTGGTGCTGAATTTCTTGGTAGTTAATTGCTCTGGTGAGAATCAGAATTACATATCATAAGGACAGGGTTTCATCAGGAATCTAGGTAGGACATGTTTGGCATGATACCTGTTTTTCAGCTCTTAGAAATTCCATTAATATTTGATCAGTTTTCCCTTTGTGACCTAATTCAATTTCCTGATGACATTTTGATAGACTCATTTGAATTGGAGTGAACCACTCAGACCTTTATCTCCCAGTCATTTTTTTTTTTTTTTTTTACTTCCAGGGTTTCTCTGGGGTTTGGTGCCACACTGTGAATCCACTGCTGCTGGTGGCCATTTTTTTTCTATTTTATTGGATGGACAGAGAGAAATTTATAGGGAGACAGAGAAGGAAACACATGTTTTGCCACTTGTGAAGCTCCCCGCCCCCGTCTCCCCCCCCCACCACCACCACAGGTAGGGAGTGGGGGCTTGAACCCAGAACAGATCCTTGCTTTGGTCCTTGAGCTTAATACAATCTGTGCTTACCTGGGCACTCTGCTGACTGCCCCTCCACACCTTTTTTTTTTTTTTCCAGAGAGAGAGAGATTAAAGAAGATCATAGCACCAAAGTTTTCTTTAATGTGATGGGAGTTATCCTCAAATCTAGGTCCTGCTCACAGGAGAAATGATGAGCTCACAGCTCTCATGCCGTAATTCCAATGTGCATACACATGTGAAGAGTTCCGTCCGCAGTTTGAAAATTCAGATGTCCTTTTACCGAAATCCAGAAATGGAGATGTTCGGTATTCCTAGGATGAGGGATCATACCTTTTAGGCTACAACCTAGTTTTAGGTAACTAGTTCTGGAAAGGTTGTATACTAAATCTTTAAAAAAGTGGTAACTCTATAATGTCTGCTTTACATATTTATGTTCTCTGCAATTTACAAATGGAAATTGTACAGTCTTTTTTTTTTTTTTGCCTCCAGGCTTATCAGTGCCAGCACTACAGATCCAGTGCTCCTGTGGCCATTTGTTTGTTTTATTGGGTAGGACAGAAAGAAATCAATGGAGAGAGGAGGGGGAGGTTGAGAGGGAGAGAGAAAGATAGACACCTGCAGACCTGCTTCACCACCTGTGAAGCCATCCCCATCCCCTGCAGGTGGGGAGCCAGGGGGCTTGAACTGAGATCCTTGTGCGGGTCCTTGTGCTTTCTGCTATGTGTGCTTAACCCCGTGCATCACTGCCTGGCACCGAAATGGACATTCTTTTATCATCGGTCAGAATGTATTTCAGTTGTAGACTCTGTGTGTCACATGGATGAGGCCCTGGCTTTGAACTCTCCCCACCCCCCGCCCCAGAATCCAAATTATATAAAATCTTGCTCTGTTCCGTTTATTGATTAATCTAGAATAACATACTGATGTCTTTCCAATGTTAAGTTTGGAAAGAGTTGTCTCACTTTGGTTCTCCTGAGCTCTGTGTTTCATGCCATTGTACTTCTAGGGGTTGATGACATTGATATTTGAATTGCTAGAACTGCTGTTATTTATTTGGCTAGAGTTTATTTATTGTTGGTATATATATATATGTATATTATTTCCACCAGGGCTTTGTGCTGGTACTATGAATCTGCCACTCCCAGTTCCCCCCCCTTTTGTTTTATTTGATAGAACAGATTAAACTTAAGAGAGAGAGGGGAGGCGGAGATAGAGAAGAAGAGAAAAAGACGAGTAGCAGACCTACTTCACCGTCTGTGAAGTGCCCTTTCCCTACCTCCACCCCGCTGCAGGTGGGTCGGGGAGGTCTGGATCCTGGGTCCTTGTGCATGTAATGTATACTCAACCACGTACACCACTGCACAGCACCCCCGTTGTGAAAAACATGATAAGCAGGACAAAGTGAGTCCACACAGGAATGAATGTCTGAGGCATCATTTTCTTGAATGTTCTAGAGCAAAATTCTTCATATCAGTGGTCGTAAAAGTTCATAGTGTACTGGATTATTTGTTTTTATTTGTTTTGCTTTTATCAGAGCTCTGCTCAGCTCTGGCTTATCATGGTTTTGGAGACTGAACCTGGGATATTGGAGCCTGAGGCATGGAAGTCTTTGTTTTGCTGTCTTCCCAGCCCCTACTTCTTCCAACACAGTCCCACCGTCCTTTCCAGTCCTCATCATTCTTAATGCGCAGTCTGTTAAAATTGTAACTGCCTATAGAAAAGTTTCCACTATGTCACCATAAGAAAAAGAACATCTACAAAGAACTAGATTTGTGTCTGTGAGCTCTGTTGATCATGGCTAGCACTGTCTTCCAAGGAAATTGTTAGAATTCTTTTTTTAAATACTTTTTAGCTTTATTTATTTATTGGATAGAGATAGCCAGGAATTGAGAGGAAAGGGGAGAACACACACAGGGAGAGAAACAGAGGGACACCAGTAACACTGCTTCACTACTATTTCTGAAGCTTTTCCCCTGCAGGTGGGGACCGTGGGCTTGAACCCGGGTCCTTGGGCATAGTAACATGTGCGCTCAAGCAGATGGGCTACCACCCGGTCCCTGATTGTTAGAATTCTTGAAAGGTAACTTAAATCTTCCTAAAGTATTTTACCCCCCCCCCTTTTGTTTTTGTTGTCCTTGTTGTTTATCATTGTTATTATTGTTGTTATTACTGCTGCTGTTGTTGTTGGGTAGGACAGAGAGAAATTGAGAGAGGAGGGGAAGACAGAGAGGGGGAGAGAAAGATAGACACCTGCAGACCTGCTTTTTCACCGCTTGTGAGGCGACCCCCCTGCAGGTGGGGAGCTGGGGACTGGAACCTGGATCCTTGCGGGTCCTTGTGCTTTGTGCCATGCGCGCTTAACCTGATGTGCTACTGCCTGGCCCCCTAATGTCTTTTGCTTTTACTTTTCATCCTTGACAGAGGGTGGGCAAGTGAGCCTTTTTATTTTATTTTATTTTTATTTTATTTTTAAGAAACCCAGCCTCGGGGCCAGGCAGTGGCATGCCTGGATAATTGCAGACATCACAGTGCACAAGGTCCTAGGTTCAAGTCCCTGGTCCCCACATGCAGGGAGAAAGCTTCACAAGTGTTGAAGCAGGCCTACAGTTGTCTGTCTCTCTCTCATCTCTCAATTTCTCTCTGTCTACCCAGTAATAAATTATATATATATATATATAATTTTGCCTCCAGGGTTATTGCTGGGGCACCTGGAATTTACTGTTCCTGGAGACCATTTTCCCCATTTTGTTGCCCTTGTTGTTGTTGTTGTCATTGTTGATGGATAGGACAGAGAAATTGAGAGACGAGGGGAGACAAAGAGTGGGAGAGAAAGATAGACACCTGCCGACCTGCTTCACTGCTTATAAGGTGACTTCCCTGCAGGTGATGAACTGGGGGCTTGAACCCGGATCCTTAGGCCGATCCTTGTGCTTCATGCCATGTACACTTAACCCGCTGTGCTACTGCCAGACCCCCAAATAAATAATATTTTTTAAAAAGTAATCCTCCTTTGTAAAAAGCAAAAAGAAAGGAGGAAAGAATGAAAGGCAAAAAAGAAAAAAAAAATCAGCCTCAGTTTCTTCCTTCATTGCGGAATAATTTGAGAAAAGGAGGAAGGGCAGAATCTAAGCCAATGAATCAATATTTTATTTTATTTAAGTTTTTTAAATTTATTTTTTCCCTTTTGTTGCCCTCGTTGTTTTTCATTGTTGTTGTACTTATTATTGTTGTTATTGATGTTGTCGTTGTTAGGACAGAGAGAAATGGAGAGAGGAGGGGAAGACAGAGAGGGGGAGAGAAAGACAGACACCTGCAGACCTGCTTCACCGCCTGTGAAGCGACTCCCCCTGCAGGTGGGGAGCCGGGGGCTCGAACTGGGATCCTTATACACAGGTCCTTGTGCTTTAAGCCATGTGCATTTAACCAGCTGTGCTACTGCCCGACTCCCTGAATCAATATTTTAGAGATTCTTTTCATTTTGAACTTCATTCTTGTCCTTTGGAATTAGTGCCTTTAAATCATTGCTGATTTAAAATTCTTGGGTTCACATCGAAGTATCTCCTTCACTGGGCCCAGCTGAACTGACTGGCAAACACAGACCTTGTCTATCAAAAGCCAGGATTCCCCTTCAGTGGAATGGTATGGAGTCCTTGGAAATGGGTGCCAAACAAGGCAGTAACTTGACAACCTCTAGTCCTACCTCTCCCACAAGCTCTTTATTCTCAGGCGGGGCTGTATCTCTAATGTTTTGCCATCTGAGTAAGAGCAAAAAGGACAAATTGTTCTGGGGACAAGATGGTGAGAAAGAGATACAACTTTTCTTTCTTTTTCTCCTTGTTGACTGGGATGCAGAGAAATCTGTGCCATGTGCAGGAGTCATCAGTCCTCACTGTAGAGGGAATCAATCACTTTAGGTAGGAGAACGTATAGCAAACCGGGAACGTCATCAGGGAACTACTGTAAGAACGACATCTCAACCCTTGCTAGGCTGAGCCATCTGAGCTGGGGTGGGTGGTTGATACAGTCACCAGCTTACAATGACTCAAATGCCTGTTGAGATTAATCATGGCAAGTAAAAATAATATTCCTATTCCTTTCTCTGCCTTGATCTCTTCCTCTGTGTCTATAACTACAGAAATAGTCTTATTTTATTTATTTATTTTTTGTGAAATGTTGGAAAGGAAAACAAATATTATGGGGGAAGATCAAGGCAGTGTCTTTGAAGCATCTGTTTATATTTACAAGGCACATCATGGTTTCGCTCTCCAGCAATTTTCTCATCTCACATGAGATGTATCATCGGCTCTCATGGTGCCTCTTGTCATGCTGGGTGGCAGGATTTATGGCACACTGCTAGTGGATGCAGAAGCCTTCTCCCAAGCCGTTTCTGTGAATGCCATCGAATGCCCTGTAAGTTCCATTTGTCGTGTTAGCACAGGCATTGTGTGGCATAAAACTATTAGGATTTGTATGCAGGGCAGGATCCTGAAAATCACCTTCTGATGGTAAGATTTGGGGGTATAGAAGAAATCTTATAGGCCAAGCAGGAGAAACTTCAACATAATGTGGACCCCTTCCTTTTACCTTGGTTTAATTGTTCCCAGGTCCTTGTTTATTGTAGTTACTATTATTGTTATTATTGATGTTGTCATTGTTGGATAAGACAGAGGGAAATGGAGAGAGGAGGAGAAGACAGAGGGGGAGAGCAAGATGAGACAGCTGCAGACCTACTTCACAGCTTGTGAAGCAACTCCCCTGCAGGTGGTGAGCTGGGGGCTCGAACTGGGATGGGATCCTTACTCCGATCCTTGTGCTTTGCGCCATCTGCACTTAACCCGCTGCACTACCGCTGGACTCGCGAGAATAATCAATTTTAAACAGAGGAAAACAAAGTGAATGCAAATGCAAGTTCTAACATCTCTCTCTTTGGTTTTTTTTTATTAGTGATTTAGTAATGATTGACAAGATTGTAAGATAACTAGGGGTATAATTCCATATAGTTCCCACCACCAGAGTTCCATGTCCCATACTCTCTATTGGGAGCTTCCCTATTTTATTCAATCTTTATTTATTTATTGGCTAGACAGTCAGAAATTGAACAGGAAGGGGGGGATAGAGAGGAAGAGAAATAGACACCTGCAGCCCTGCTTCACCACGTAAAGCTTTTTCCCCCTGTAGGTGGGGACCAAGGGCTCAAACCAAGGTCCTTGCACACTGTAACATGTGCTCTTAACCACGTGCACCACCACTCTACCCCTGGAAGCGTCCCTATTCTTTTTTTAGATTTTATTTATTTATTCATGAGAAGATAGGTGGAAAGAGAAAGAACCAGACATCATCACTCTGGCACATGTGCTGCCGGGGATCAAACTCAGGACCTCATGCTTGAGAGTCCAAAGCCTTATCACTGTGCCACCTCCCGGGCCACTGGAAGCTTCCCTATTCTTTATATATTTTGGTATGGACCAAAATTCTTTATGGGGCGAAGAAGGTAGAAGGTCTGACTTCTGTAATTGCTTCCTTGCTGGACATGGGCATTGGCAGGTGGGTCCATACTCCCAGCCTATTTTGCATTTTTCTTTCTTTTTTTCAGCATTAAAAAAAGGAAAAGATCTATGTGTTTATTTATGCATTTATTTTTATGAGAGAGAGAGAGAAAGAGACTTAAGTATTGTCCAGAGCTTTTGATTCAGTAAGGTTGGAATATAATTTTCCATTAGACTTACATCAGCATTCTTTTTTAAAAAAGTATTTTATTTATTTTATTTTTGAGAGAGATGCAGAGAGAGAGAAAGACATAGAAACACCAGAGTGCTGCTCAGCTCTGGCTCATGGTGGTACTGGGGGGGATTGAACCTGGGATTTCGGAGCCTCAGGCACCAGCATCTCTTTGCATAACCATTATGCTATCTACCCCCGCCCTACATCATCATTTTTAATCTTTATTTTCCTACACAAAGGATTATGAAAATTGTTTCAGAAACAGTATGTGTAAGTTCAGGTAGTAGTCATTAGTTTTTATAGACTTTCAGTGGCAGGAAAGATGTGAAATTTTAGTCCCCCAGCCTGTTTCTGTCTTTCCGTATTGGGGCAGGGCTCTGGAGACGTGGGTTTCCAGGACACGCTGGTGAAGTCCTGTGCCCAGGGAAGTCAGGTTGGCATCATGGCAGCATCTGCAACTTGGTTTGGTGGCTGAAAGGCACCACTTAGCCACTATAAAGACACTGTTTAACGGTGACTTTATTCTACAGGAAATGAGGTGAATTGGGTGAATACATCACACTAAGTAGGAAATGGGAGCCTCACACTTACATACAGCTAGAATGATATCCAGAGATAGATAGACGCTCCTTTCTATTGGTCCAAACCAAACCATAATAATAATAGGAAATGGGAGCCTCACACTTACAGCTAGAATGATATCCAGAGATAGATAGACGCTCCTTTCTATTGGTCCAAACCAAACCATAATAATAATGGGAAATGGGAGCCTCACACTTACAGCTAGAATGATATCCAGAGATAGATAGACGCTCCTTTCTATTGGTCCAAACCAAACCATAATAATAATAAATAATAGTAAATGTAAAAGCCACGCATTGCTGCTAGAGTGCCCTGTGTAAAATCAGAAGAGCTCAGCAACCTTTCTGTATGAGGGGACTGAGTAATCACTGTTCCAGGCTTTGCGCCCTGCTGCCTTGCTCAGCTCAGCCAGCCAGCAGCATGGAGGAGCAGTCACCCCCCCCCCCCCCCCCCCCGGCAGCGCCTGAGCAGATGGCCTGTTTGCACCCCAGCGCCCCTGCAGGCCCTGCTGCCGCTTGCTGACCACGGGAAATGAGTGCTGGTGTGGAAATGGCATGGGCAAGGCATTCTCATACCAGGCCCCTGAGGCCACGGGCCAGTCATGTGACCTCTGCCCGTCAGGCTCCTCAATTGAGATTCCCGAAGATTCCACCTAAAAAGTCAGTTAGAAAGGCAGAATTCAGGGCTGGGTGGTGATGTGCTTGGTTAAGTGCACATGATACCATGCTCAAGGACCCGAGTTCAAGCTCCTGGTCCCCATCTGCAAGGAGGATGCTTCTTTTTATAAAAAGTTTTTAATATTTATTTATTTATTCATTCCCTTTTGTTGCCCTTGTTGTTTATTGTTGTAGTTATTATTGATGTTGTTGTTGATGGATAGGACAGAGAGAAATGGAGAGAGGAGGGGAAGACAGAGAGGGGGAGAGAAAAAGATAGACACCTGGAGACCTGCTTCACCGCTTGTGAAGCGACTCCCCTACAGGTGGGGAGCTGGGGAGCTCGAACCGGGATCCTTACACCAGTCCCTACGCTTTGTGCCACATGTGCTTAACCCACTGTGCTACCGCCCAACTCCCAGGGGGATGCTTCTTGAGCGGTGAAGCAGTGCTGAGGGGTCTGTCTCTCTCTCCCTCTCTCTTTTTCTCCTTTTTATTTATTTATTTTATTTATCTGCTTTTTAGTTATTATTGGAGAGAGAAAGAATGAACTGAGAAGGGAGGGGGAGATAAGAGAGGGAAAGAGACAGAGAGACACCTGCAGCCCTGCCGCACCACTTGTGAAGCTTTTCCCCTGCAGGTACAGACCAAGGGCTTGAACCTGGGTCCTTGTGCACTGTGATGTGTGCCCTTAACCAGGTGTGCCTGCCTCCACTCTTCTTGTCTAATCCCCCTCCTTCTCAATTTCCTTTTATCCTATCAAATTAAATACATATATTTTTTAATCTGTAAAAAGTGCATGTGACTCTGTCTCTCCTCTATTCTCTTTCCCTTTCAATTTCTTTCAGTCCTATCAAAATAAATACATAATTAAAAGAATTTTAAAAAGTGAATGGTAGATCATAGCCTTGTCCATGGCTCTTTGACTGGAGGCTTGGCATTCTAGCAGATTCCTCAGAGGGTTCTGGCTGCAGACGTGTTGAAAAAGGTGATGGGATTGGAAATACTTCTTCCACATACGCTTGCTGTGTGGTTGCTTGCTATGCTACTCTTTGTTTGGTTTGTCAGGGCAGAGAAACATTGAGAGGGGAAGGGCAGATAGAGACGGAGAGAGAAAAATAGATACCTGGAAACCTGCTTCACCACTCATGAAGCATCCTCCCTACAGGTGGAGAGTGGGGGTTTGAACCTGGGACCTTGCACAGGGTAATATGTTTGCTTACCAGGTGCACCACTGCCCAGCCCCATGATGCTATTCTTTAAGTGCACACCATGATGCTGGAACTGAAATAATCCTTCAGATTTTTGCTTAATCATACCCATGTTGGAACTTCTCAGAGGACAGTCTAGAGGGACCCATAAAATGGTTGTATGAACTTGTCCTTGAATGACAGGTGTGTTTTGTCATGGACTGATAGGGGCTGTGGCATGTGGGGTCATGGCAGAGTGCAGCCAAGACGCCACAGACACACTCTCACCATGGAGTCGCCTGGTGGGTTTCCTGAATTCCCACAGGGGGGGGGGGAACAGAGGTTTTGCTTCCTGGTGTTTTCTTAGTCCTGTTTGGAATCTGAGAGTTGTTTTTCATGGTGTGGCTGTGGTTAAGTAGATGACATGCTTGGGGGGGGGGTACCTACCATTTTTGAAGATAAAAAGAGAGAGATTATGTTTACAAAATTTTTTTTTGTTTATTTTGAAGTTTTAAGTTAAAAACAAAAAGTATTCTCAATCTATCGGGAAAACTATCTCTTTAATATACACAGTGCCAAGGCATGAACCCAGGGTCTCTCTGTCTTAATCTTCCTGTGCTATTGACTTGAAGGGTAATGGTTAATGTGAGAGTTAAAATTTGGGGCTCCAGCAGGCTGGGCTAGCTTCGCGGCGGTAGACAGAGACAGAGACTCGGGGACACATGGCTGGGCCGAGAAGCTGCAGTTTAATCTTTATTCACGAGGGGGCAAATCACCACACCATGTGCTTCCCCATCATTCTCCCTCAGCGGCTGCTGCTGGAACCCTGGACCTCCTTAGCATAGGGGGCAGGGAGAAAAAGGGGTGCGAAACTAGCAAGGACCAAACCAATTTCTCCTAGAGGTGGGGGGAAGGAGACCAAACCAATATGAAACATACCAACACTTGGAGGGTAATGGTTAATGTGAGAGATGAACAGGGCAGGAGGAGACATCAAAGTGCCTCTCACCATCCCTGGAGCTCCCTTTGGTGTGCTCAGGTGGAGTTTGACCCAGTGAGCTATCTCCCAAACCCCATGGAAGTAGATTTGAGTGCTACTTTCTCTTACCATTTGTTACATGAGGTGTGACGGTGTGACGGTAATTATTAAGTGATTGTGTGTGTGTGTGTGTGTGTGTGTGTGCATGAACTTGACCTCCCAGTTCATGTCAAGATGATGGTCCAGACAATAGTTTAAATACCCGTCTCCTGGGCAGAGCAAGTGCCGTGGAGACCTCTGCTTTGCTAGGTCACTGCCAAGCCAGGGGGCAAGGGAGCACGATCGAACAGTCGAATCACCTTCTGTGTCTCCTTTGCCAGCTCTTAACTGAGAATAATGCCTGCTCTTGTGCAGACAGCATGAGGACAGATGATAAAGGTCACTGTGCTCTTGGAAAGGATTCCTCTTTATAAATTCACTGTAGCATGAAAATCAAACTTACCTCTCTCATCCTGCTAAGCAATAGCAATGACAACAAGAAGGAAAACCTGAGAATTGTATAAATGACTGGCAGGTTTGAAAACCATGTAAACCATGAAGATTTTTTTTTTTTTTTGCCTCCAGAGTTATCGCTGGGGCTTAGTGCCTGCACCAAGAATCCACTGCTCCTGGAGGCCATTTTTCCCCCCTTTTGTTACCCTTGTCATTTTATCGTTGTTATTATTATTGTTGTTGCTGTTGTTGTTATTGATGTCATTTTTGTTGGGTAGGATGGAGAGAAATGGAGAGAGGAGGAGAAGGCAGAGAGGGGGAGAGAAAGATAGACACCTGCAGACCTGCTTCACCGCCTGTGAAGCGACTTCCCTGCAGGTGGGGAGCCGGGAGCTCGAACTGGGATCCTTATGCCGGTCTTTGCTCTTTGTGCCATGTGTGCTTAACCCGCTGAGCTACCACCTGACCCCCGAAGATGTTCTTTTTACAGGGGTCAGACGGTGATGCATCTGGGTAAGTGCACTCATTACAAGTGTACAAGGATGCAGGTTCAAGCCCCTGGTCCTCACCTGCCAGGGGAAAGCTTCATGAGTGGTGAAGCAGGGCTGCAGGTGTCTCCTTCCCTCTCTGTCTCCCCTCCCCTTTCAATTGATCTCTGTCTCTATCCAATAATAAATAAATACATAAATCAATAAAGATGTTCTTTTTGCAAAACTAATTCAGGGCCAGAGAGATAGCTAGGGTGTGGACCTTGCTCTGCAGGCTGGCCGGGTTCAAAACCTCGTGTCGCATGGAGCGATCCTGGTGATGGGAAGCTCCAGGGCTGTGGTGACTGTCCGTTTCTCTCCTTCTCTCCATCTTTCTATCTGAATGAAGAAAGAGTCTTGAAATTGTGCACACACAACGCCTCCGCCGTCACCTTCACCCCTCCCCCCATACACACAAATGCAATTAAGAGGCTGGGCTATTGCTCACCTGGGAGACTGTGCATTGTACCCTGTGCAGAGCCATGGGTTTGATTCCTGGCATCCCATGGGAGGACTGTGAATAATGCCAGGGCAACTGCATGGATGGTGGGCAAATACTGTTGTATCTCTCTCTCATGTCTCTCAACATAAAAAAATGCATTGGTAAATCTTCTTATTGGCTGTATGACAGATGCTCAAGATCCCAGCTGTGTCTCCTTAACACCAGTCAAGGGAAGGTGTGCCTATGTGAAATCACCTTCTTCACTTAGTTGTGGATGGAGCTTGGAGGAACCTTGTTCAGTAAGCTCAGCCAGAAAGAGAAGGAAGACTAACGGATGACCTCACTCATGGACAGAAGTCGAGTCCCATGGTCACATCTACTAACTTTCTAGGCTGCACTCATTTCAAGACCAGTATTCCTCGAGTGGCACAGTAGGCTGACCCAGCCTCCCTTCAATGATTGGGGCAGTGCTTACCATTGCTGCTCTACAGCGAGGGCAAGGTCCTGGAGAGGCCCGCAAGAGGGCTTATGATGATGGCCCTGAAGGAAGTGACCAGTGATGGTGGAGAGGGATGTTAGAGGTTGAGGTCCATCCTGTCTTTATGGGAATCGAAGGATTCCCTTTCTAGAGCCCCAGATGATGGAGTGGCCTATACTGATCAAAAAAGGCCCTCATTAAAGTGTTCCAAATGTTGAGAAATAAGCATTGAAGGGGAAACACAGAACAAAACTTGTGCTGGCTTTGGTGTATTGCACCAAAGTAAAGGACTCTGGGAGATGGGTACTTTCAGTACCTGGTACATGATGGTGGAGGAGGACCTAGGCTGGGGGTGAGAGTATTTTGCAGAAAACTGAGAATTTTACACATGGGCCAACAACTCTATTTACTGTTGACTACAAAGCAATAATTCCCCCAGTTAAAAAAAAATCACTGTAAACCACTAACCCCTAATAAAATTAATTTAGAAAAGGAATACCATATTGATTTGGGAATATTATTAGTTTGTGCTGTGATTAATGTTGCACTGAGTAGGTATTTAGACAAAGTCTGAGTGAAAGTTCCACAGAAAGGAGGAGCAGAACTGATCTGTGGTGGACATCCGGGTGAGAACCAGTCATTGTGTAGTGAGCAGATAGAACCCACTGAAGAGGACCTGCAGCCTGGTTGCCAGAAATATTCACAGTGATGGGTTTTAATGTTTTTGTTTGCTTTTTTTTTTTTTTTTTTGTCAGAAATAGAGTGACACCACTCCAAGCTGAGTTTTCCAGATAGAAAGACAGAGATGGAGAGACAGAGAGACGACACCACAGTACTGAATCTTCCTTCACCCTGAGCTATCTTGTTGTATGTAACCCAGCCTTTAGTGGTTTTGGTAACTCACCATGCTGAGTGTTAAACTCCCCGATGTTTAGGTACATTACAGAACTTGGTGTAATTCCTGACGTGGATCAAATGCTCCAAAAAATGAAAAGCTATTATATCCCATTTACCTTCATCCTGCCTTATAACCAGGTCTTCAATTAGATGGCAGCCATATTGTCTTTCCCATCTCCCAGACAATAGCATGAAAGTCTGATGTCCAGGTTTGCTGGAACAGATGACATCTGTATGAACGAAGGAGCTGACTGATTTCCTCAAAGTAGGTTTCTGGTTCTTCTATTCATCAAGACCAAGCTTAGAAGAGAAATCCTCTGTTGCATCGCTAGGCTCTCCCTTGGTCATCTGTTTTATTCTTGCTCATTCCATAAATCTCACCCAGACTGCCTCTTTGCCCACAAAACCCTTCCAGAAAACATGATCACCAATGACTTGTTATTTTTAAGGTAAAGGTTTTTTTTTTTTTGAGCCTAATGTTAATAATCACTCAGGATTTCTGAAGTAGTTAGATATTTTTTTCTCTTCATGAAACACTTGGCCTTGGGAAGTTGGATCAGCAGAGTTGGTCTCCATAGTGGGTGGTTCTCTGTCTCTTCCCTCTGTGTGTTTAGCTTCAGAAATGCCCTTAATAATCTTGATGATATTTGACCAACACTGCTAAGATAATTATTTTTTTTCTGAGTTTCACAGTACTTGCTCCCATCTTTCCAAAGATGCTCTGTAGATGGCACCTTCATGTGCCCAGTGTAGTGTAAATTCTCAAATAGAACATGGCACTCCTTATTGTATATCGTATTCTCCTAACACCATTATTTCCCACTTTAAACTGGATCCTGTTTCCTGATCTGACATTAAAATACACAATGACTCTGTTGTCTTTGACCATTACCAGACAGTGTCTGGAGACCAGTTCTTGTAAACATTACCCTGATGTGCCCTTGATAAGTGCACTCAAAATATTTACCGACATGTCATCTAGTTAAATTCATCCATCGTCTAATGCATGGGGGTGGTGGTGGTGGTGGTGAAAAGCACCGGCTAAGTTACTGATTCATAAAGACTTAGCTCAGATCTGGAGGAAACAGTATATAGCTGTTATGTGGTTTTTATCTTTTATTATTGTTTTCATATTGATTTACAAAATCATGAGATAACGGGTCTAATTCCACACCATTCCCACCACCAGAGCTCTGTGTCCCCATCCCCTCCACTGGAAACTGCAATGGTTCTCCCAGGGTTACAGATAATGGGTTGGCTCTTATTTCTAAAACTATCTATATTTATATATATTTGCCCATTTTTTCCTATGGTTCCACCTTCTCTTCCTTCCTAAGACCACCTACACCTGTTACTACTTTCGAATGTCCTTCCTTCCTTCTTCCCCTCCTTCCTTCCTTCCTTATCTTCTCTGAGTCAACTCTTCACTATCTTAGTACCATAAGTATAGAGTCTTCGCAAGATGATCAGGTTTTGTTGCAGGACGCATCTGACACAATGCATGTTACCGAAGCATAGTGAAGCATAGTGTATATTCACATGCTAATTTGTCACTCTCTTTCTAGATCTCTAGATCCCTAAGAATAGAGTGACAGATCAGGGAATCCAAAGAGTTTTCTAATATGACATCCCTTGAGCACACTGAGGGGATTGACCAGGCCAACATGTTGAAGGTGTGCACTGTAGGTAGACCTACCAGGAAACTAAACATTCTGACGACAGGAATGTGTTTGCATATGCAGGAGGCTCTAGCAGTCAATCTGGGTAGGAATTCATGAGTCTAATGAGGTTCATGGGAGGGCCATGATGGGAGATCTTTCGGGCCATTGTAGAGACTTTACATGCCTCTCTGGTGAGGTGGGAGCCAGGGTGGGTATTCAAAGCAGATCACCAGGGTCACTTGCTTTAGAAATCCCCATGGAAGCCATAGCTGAGGAAGAAGGGAAACTTTTTAGCATTGCTTCTCTAGGTCATAGCCTAGGGTAGGGATAGCTGTAATCTTGTCCAGGGTAGTGGTTCATAATGGTGTTCCTGGAAGAGTCATGAGCACCGGCTGCTTCCCACTGAGAACTTCTGAGATGCGAGATGTGGGGGTGCCCACGGTTTGTGTGTTAACGGGCCTTTGGATTCTCTCCAGAAGTTGAGACCAACTATACTAGGGTACTGGTACCTCTGGGGGAAGTAAGAGGTAGACAGAAGTTGAGCCCAACTATACTAGGGTACTGGTACCTCTGGGGAAAGTAAGAGGTAGACAGAAGTTGAGCCCAACTATACTAGGGTACTGGTACCTCTAGGGGAAGTAAGAGGTAGACAGATTTTTAATTGGGTTGACTAATGACCAAAAGTACATATACAGAAAGGATAACAGTGAAGGCTTTAAACAAAAGACCTGACTTGCTACCCTCTGACTGAGTAGATCCTAGGAGGGCTTATTGGCAGGGGCGTGACTGCAGTCTTTGTACCGCCATGGAATGGCCATCTGGGAGTTGGCCTGAAGTTCTACCTCATATAGAGCTATTTCTGCCATTCACAATAGAATCTAACGTATCCCTATGCCGGATTGATTTGCTTGTTTTTAAATGTTTATTTGTTTATTCCCTTTTGTTGCCCTTGTTGTTGATGTCATCGTTGTTGGATAGGACAGAGAAAAATGGAGAGAGGAGGGGAAGACAGAGAGGGGGAGAGAAAGATAGACACCTGCAGACGTGCTTCACTGCCTGTGAAGCAACTCCACTGCAGGCGGGAAGCTGGGGGCTCAAACTGGGATCCTTATGCTATTCCTCATGCTTTGTGCCACCCTTAACCCACTGTGCTACCACCAGACTCCCTTATTTATTTATTTTTAAATCAAGAAGTGACACTAGAAGGAGACTTATAGAGATTAAAGAACTACCCAGGGCAACCTTTTTTCAAATTAACTCAGAAAGAAAAGTCAATTCTGAATTTTTTTTTCCCCAAGACTAATTCTCCCAACTTGTCATGTGCTGAAGATCACCTAATAGACTCTCTTCAATAACTAAGTGCATTTTAATGAAGCTCGAAATTAAAATCATCCCATGAATACTTTCAAAGACAAAAGAGTCATGAACATTCTGCATCCCCAGGTAGTGCTGTAGATCTGATGTAAGAGCAGGCTGAGTGGTGGCATTGCTTAGGGGTCTCCAGAGTGAATGATTTTTCTTTTTTAATTGCCACCAGGGTTATCACTGAGACTTGCTTCCAACACTATGAAAAGTATGAATCCACCACTCCTGGTGGCCTCTTCTTCTTTTTCTCCTTCTTCTCCTTCTTCTCCTTCTTCTCCTTCTTCTTCTTCTTCTTCTTCTTCTTCTTCTTCTTCTTCTTCTTCTTCTTCTTCTTCTTCTTCTTCTTCTTCTCCTCCTCCTCCTCCTCCTCCTCCTCCTCCTCCTCCTCCTCCTCCTCCTCCTCCTCCTCCTCCTCCTCCTCCTCTTCCTTCTTCTTATTCTTCTTCTATTTGGGAGGACAAAGAGACATTGAGAGAGGAGAGGAGATAAAGCAGAAAACAGAAAGAGAGATAACTGCAGACCTGCTTCACCACTTGTGAAGCTTCCCTCCTGCAGGTGAGGAGTGCGTGGCAGTGTGTGCACAGAATGGAGTACACCACCTCCTGGCCCCCAGAATTTTGTTTGCTTGTTTTATTTTTAATCATTCTAGTGGAGGAGTATTGTTGTTATTGATGTCATTGTTGTTGGATAGGACAGAGAGCAATGGAGAGAGGAGGGGAAGACAGGGGGAGAGAAAGATAGACACCTGCAGATTTGTTTTACTGCCCGTGAAGTGAGCCCCCCCTGCAGGTGGGGAGCCAGGAGCTCAAACTGGGATCCTTATGTTGGTCCTTGTGCTTCATGCCATGTTTATTTAATGCTGCACAACTGCTGACCCCACAATGTGACATTTTTTTTTATGAATAGAGCGCCACAAATACTAGCCAGCTGTGAAGTCTCTTTAATATCAGACCACTGCGGAATCTTCTAGGCCTGATTTGCAATGATCAGTTTGATTTTTTCTTTAATGTTGCTATTAATTGCTTTACATAAGGTGATGTTTCCTTTGGGTGACAAAAATGAATCTCTCTCTCTCTCTTTCTCTCTCTTTGTGTGTGTGTATGGATAGAGACAGCCAGAAATCAACAAGGATGGTGGTGATAGAGAGGTAGACAGAGAGACACCTGCAGCCCTGCTTCACCACATTCAAAGCTTCCCCCCTGCAGGTGGGAACTGTGGGCTCAAACCCAGGTCCTTGCACATTGTGACGCATGCACTCAACCAGCTGTGCCACCACCTGCCCCCTGAAACTCTAACTTTTAATATTAGGGGTTATTAAAAAGAAAATAACTTCTAGAAAATCTGAATGATAGGCACAGATGTTTTTCTTATGATTTAGAGCCCTATTTAAAGATTATGGGAGTTCATTAAAATAATTATTCTAGCAAGCTTAAATGAACTAGATTATCTTCTTTATATGTAGATATATGTATGTTCATTATTTTTATTACATAGATGACAGACAAATAGACCACAGCCCTGCTAATCTCAAGCTGAGGTTGGTACTGGGAATTGAACCTGAGACCTCAGGGATTCAGGCATATAAGTCCTCTCTATACCATTATGCTACCTCTGTGGCCCACATTTCATTTTTTTTAATTAAAGAGTGATCCACAAGTCCCTTGGATAAGAGCTGTACAATGCCACATAATTCCCACCACCAAAGTGTTCCATATCCCACCCCCTCCCTATTCTAAAGAAGTTTCCCTATTCTTTATCCCTCTGGGAGCATGAACCCAGGATCATATGGGGTGCAGAAGATGGAAGGGCTGGCTTCTGTAATTGCTTCTCTGCTGGATATGGGAGTTGGCAGGTTGATCCATACTCCCAGCCTTCTCTCTCTTTCCCTACTAGGGTAGGAAACTGGGGAGATAGGTTCCAGGGCACATTGGTAGGGTCGTCTACCCAGGGAAGTCAGGTTGGCTTCATGGTAGCACCTGCAACTAGGTGGCTGAAAAAACATTAAGATACAAAGCAGAAAAACTTCTTTAATAATCAGGGACCTAAAGTTACAAATATAGCAAATGAGATTTGGGGTCTCCATTTTGGAAAAAGCTGGAAAATCTATTTTAGGTATATTCCAAGGGGCCCATGACTACTGAATTTTGCCTGAGCCCGACAGCTACCATGCAGATGGACTAAAGGTATTATCTGGAGAGATTAGTGTGAGAGTTGGGCATAGGACTAGAAAGCTGAACCAAGGAAGAGAGTAGCTCCCAAATATGGAAAAAGTATATAAATATTGTTAACTGTAAACCCCATCGATCGGATCTGGGACCCATATTCAGCACAGAAACCTGTAGGTCTGAGCTCACACTCCATGGTCCTAGCTAGGAATATCTAGCCTGCACCCATTTCAGGACCCAGCTTCCTCAAGTGGCAGAGCATTTTGACTCAGCCTCCTTTCGGAGAGTGGGGTAGTCTGTACGATTGTTGACCTGCACTGAGGGCAAGACCCTGTAGAAACCCACAAGAGGGCATATGATGCTGTTCCTGATAAAGATGACCAATGATGGTTGTCAGGTTGAGTCGCGGGGGGGGGGGAGAGAAGAGAGCAGGAACTCGTGGTGGAGCGGGAATGCAAATCTTTATTCACTCAGACACTCCAGAGTTGGGTGTGAGCACAGCGGTTTAGGCCACAGGGAGCTAGCAAAATGGCTGCCTCCCACTATGCCCACCAGCCCTTCTCCAGGTCTTTTCCAGGTCAGGATGCAGAAGAGAAAGAGGGCAAAACTGGAGTAGCAGCGGATTTTATAGGGTAAAACCAGAATTGGCAAGTTGGAAACGAAAATGGCTAGGAAAGGGGGTGGAGAGAGGCAAAAGGCATGCTGGGAAGGTGAAAGCATCCTTAGCAACTGTTGCGATGGTTTTAACAGAATTAGCAATACTCTGAGGGGGTAACGTGGTGGGGAATCTGTAAATAATACTTGCATGGAAATATAGTGGTTTGTGGGCCCTGCCAATGTTCGACCACATCTGCACAATTTCCCAGCAGATGGTGGAGTGAGGGATGTCTTAGTCTTCTGGGCCCATCATATCTATGTGGGAATCCCAGGATTCCCTGAGTAGGGCCCCAGATGATGGGGTGGCCTGGTAGTGACCAAAAGAGCCATCATTAAAGTGTGCTGGTCTCTTGCCCTTATCTAGCTGTTGTAGTCTTTACTTTGTCTGACAAGGTTAGCCTTGAAGTGATTGAGGGAAGTGAACTAGGAAGCAGGTGAGGAGGGTAACAAGGTCTCACTAGAAACTATTTGATTAAGTGCTTTATGGTGTCTTTTAGGTCTTTCTACTTGCTTTCCACTGCACTTGTTGAGATTTTTTTAATTATTATTATAATGAGGAGGGGGGAGAGAGAGATGTGAGAGAAATCTAAGCCCTGCTCAACTCCAGTTATAATTGGTGCTGGGGATTAATACTGAGCCAAGCAGATTAAATGTTGTGGAACACATCTTTCTCTTCACCCAAGTACACAGCGTTTTTAATTCCATTAACTTTTCGGTTGTAATGAATGATTTTACCTGATATGTGTGAAGTTCTGATAAGTATGGATGTATCTTCTATGCTAGAAGACACTCCCATTTTCATTCTAACTAGAGAGTTATTTATAGCTTCCCTGACCTTTTAGCAGTTGCTAGTTGGGTCAAAGGCAAGCTAAATTACAGCTTACAGAAGTAAACTTTTAGGATCTAGTGACTTGAGATGGGGGAAAGGTATGGTGCCTTTCAGACATCTCCATTCCATGATAAGTGAAAGCAGAAAGCCAACATTCAAATCACTAGTGGATGTCAGTGTTCTTAAACTCTCAGCATAGAGACAGAAGAGGGTGAATGAATGAGTGACCTCAAGGGATAGTGTTCTATGGGTGAAGTACAAGGGCTTTTGTATCAATGTTTATAAATGTTTTATCCTTAACATGTAACTGATACCCTCTAACTATTCAGTGGTGTTGGCATTATGCGACTACACATTAGGAGAGTAATGAAAGTGAGTCTACCACTATTGACATGAAAATTCACTACTGGCAGTGGGAATAGCATAATGGTTATGCAAAGACACTCTCCTGTCTGAAGCTTTGAAGCCAGGTTCAATCCCCCACACCACGATAAGGCAGAGCTTAGCCGAGCTCTGGTTAAAAAAAAAAAAAAGGTACAGTTCAAAGGGTAAAACCCTAGAAACAAAGTTTCGCCAACATGCCTGATTGTCTACTTCTTGGCATCTGCCTGTCATCTTGTAAAATAGTTAATGCTCGTGGCTCTCATTATCTGTTAGATCATAATGACAAGCCCCACCAAAGACTGTGGAGACCAGTGTGAAGTACCTTGCAGTCAACCTTCAGGTAATTCAGGAAACTGGCTGTTTAATCCAGTTGCCAAGGGCTCAGCACGCTTCTTTCAGTGCTGTGGCTTAGGCCTGGCTGCCTTACACACGGGCATTCTGCTGGAAGATATGCCACCCTCCCTTCCCTCCCCTCCCCTCCCGTTCCCTCCTCTCCCCATCTCTCCTGAAAAAATCTAGAAAGTGTGTAGAATTTTTCAGAGGATATCCTATTAAACATACTTTGAAGGAGCAGCTGAGAAAATTCAAACATCTGAAAAAAAAGAGAGAGAAAGGATCCTAGGTTCAAGCCACCCGGGTCCCCACCTGCAGGGGGAAGGCTTCATAGATAGTGAAGCAGTGCTGCAGATGCCTGTTTATCTCCCTGTCTACCCCCCTTTCAATTTCTGGCTGTCTCTATCCAATAAATAAATAAAGATTAAACAAATGTTAAAAAGAACCTTACTTAAGACATATCTAAAAGCACTAAATTTGCTATTTTCCTGAGAAGGGGAGAAGGGGCATTCCAGCATGCACACGAAGCCCAGACGGTTGCCAATTTGTGAGTGCTTTAGCTCAGAAATGAAAGGACAGGATTCCTTGCCAGAAGCAAATGTCAGTAACAGAAATCATGTGTGCCCTTTTCATTCCATTTGGCTGCACCTCCCACTTTTCTAATGGTCTTGGCAAAAACCAAGAACTATCTTGTGGGAAATCCACATTTCATTTGCTGTCCTTACTAGCAAAGTGTGCCTGCCCCCAGTGTCCCCAGAGAATTCAGTCGTACACGGTAGAGCATCAAACCTACGGAAGAGAAAACAGGATAAAGAAGCATTATAAATAAAACATCAAGTCCTAAAATCCCTGAGAAGGTATATTAAAGTATAGATATGCTATTATGCACCTTTTTTTCATCCAATGTGAATTCCACAAAATAGGATATTTAGTATGTATAGTTCTTCTAAAGGCTATTTGTTTCTTCCATAATTCACCGTTTAATAGTATTCATTCAACCAAAATGCTGACTACCAGCTGTGGGAGAATGAGGATTATATATATTATCTCTATTCTTTCAGCAGAGCTGGGGGATTTGTGCACAGGGCAATTAAAATAGAAGAGATTGATTGACAGGACACTGTGGCGGTTTGGTATAGAGACATTTGGGAAAGAGGGTATCTATGTAGATGAGCTTTAGTGCAGCTTCTTCAAGAATTGGGAAGCTTAGTGACATCCTTGATGACCTTGAATTTAAATTTTTGGAAAACAAGGAAGATACCAACAGGGAAAAAGCTCTAAGTTGGATTAGAAAACACCTGCTTGTCAAGGGGTGCTAGGACATTGTCCTGACTGAAGTGATGACGGAAGATAAAGTAGAATACTGAAACTAGTGATCAGATATTTTAAGGAGCTGGAGAACTTTGATTTGAAAAATAGTGCCGAGACATGCAACTGGTAGCATCTGAGAGCAGTAATGGGATAAGGAGGACTTGGGTTCTTTTTGTTGTGTTCACAAACAGTGGGTCTCTATTAAGAAAGCTTTGTTGGGAAAATGAATGGTGCACTGGGGAAAGATTAATTTGTAAAGGCAGGCCTGCTTGTTGAGAGAAGAGATGTGTCTCTGGAAGGATGTGGGGCTGGATGAAAAGATGTGGAACAGAGGTAGATACAGAAAACCAAGATGATCTTCAGAGTGCACTGTTCATTCAAAGTGCTAGCTGGTCTCCAGTAATGAAGGTACTAGGACCTCCCTCACTCCCTCTGCTCCCTCCCTAACTTTTCTTCCATTTCTTTTTTAATTTCATTAGTGATTTAATATTGGCTTACAAAATTACACGTCAACAATGGTATAGTTCCACACCATTCCTACCACCAGAGTACTGATTGGAAGTCACCGCAGTTCCCCTAAGGTTGTAGACATGGGCCAGGCATCAGCTGTCTGTCTAAATTTATACATAATTGCCCCTTTTTTTTCTTCCAGATCCAATCTTGTCTTCCCTTCCAAGTCACTCATGACACCATTACTACCTTCATCTGTCCCTCTCCCTTTCCACCTCTCTCTCTAGGTAATCCTCTTCCACCTATCACTTCTCCACTGCCGGGAGTATGGATCCAAGGTTGTTTTTGGGGTGCAGAAGGTAGAAGTTCTGGCTTCTGTAATTGCTTCTCTGCAGGCCATGGGCATTGCCAGGTCAATCCATGCCCCCAGCCTATTTCTGTCTTTCCCTAGTGGGCCAGGTTCCAAGACAAATGGGTGAGGTCGTCTGCCCAGAGAAATCAGGATGGAATCATAGTAGTGTCTGCAACTTGGTGTCTAGAAGGTGGCAGGACATAAAGTGAGACAAATGGCTAATGAACAGGAACCAAAAAGTAGGGATAGAGCAGATGAGATGAGGGATCTTAGGGTATAAGAAAGCTAGAACGTCCATCTTGGTCATGTTCCTGGGGCACACAACTATGGTAGTTTTTACTTGAGTTTGATAGCTAGCCTGAAGTTGGATAAAAATAGTGTCTGAGAAAATGGTGTCACAGTAGAGAGGAGGGCTAGAAAGTTGGATTAGGGGAGTGAGTAGCTCTCATTCTTGAAATAAAAAAATTCCATGAATAAAACTAACTATTGTTGATAAGGCAGGGCATCTCTTCACTCATGCAGCCCTGGTCATTTATCTGGGAGCCTCAGGTATACAAGTCTGACGCTCTACCATCAGAGAATTTATGCCATCCCCTGCTCTTCTAATCAGAAGTGTTGATCAAAGGCCTCTCAGCTCTGATGGTTGCCTAATTCACTGACCTTGTTCAGACTATCCTTAAACTCCTAATTTGTGTGGCCATGGAGACTTGTTAGTCTTCCAGGAAAATGAAGAAGAGAGTTCATTAATCTGTACATGGAGAACTATTTCTGCCATTACTGTTTTCAAGGAGCTCAGAGTAGGAACCAGTGGTATTGAATAAAATAAAAATAGGAAGCCTCTCTGATTTATAATTGGCTCCTCAGCCATACATAGGCTGCTAAGTCAGGTCACCCTGAGTCTGTGAAAGGCTCAAGAAAATGAACTATACTTCTTTAAAAAAAAAACCCACTCTGTTATTGCATCCCATTAGAGAGAGATTTTGTTTTTCCCCAAATAACTGCTTAAGAAAACAATATTGGAGGTTAGGAAGTATATCAGGACAGTGGTGGCACAAAGATGAACATTAAAATTCATACTGGAAATGATGATCTTATTAAGTGTGTCTAATGATTTATTCGTCCCAAGAGAGTGACATTAGATGTTTTCTGTTTTGGAAAAGACTGAAAATTATGTGATCATACACATTACTTGATGCCACTTTTTTTCCTATTTTACTTTTTTTTTAAAATTTTTTATTTATAAAAAGGAAACATTGATAAAACCATAGGATAAGAGGGGTACAACTCCACACAATTCCTACCACCAGAACTCCGTATCCCTTCCCCTCCCCTGATAGCTTTTCTATTCTTTAACCCTCTGGGAGTATGGACCCAAGGTCATTGTGGGATGCAGAAGGTAGAAGGTCTGGCTTCTGTAATTGCTTCCCCACCAAACACAGGAGTTGACAGGTAGATCCATACTCCTAGCCTGCCTCTCTCTTTCCCTAGTGGAGAAGGGCTCTGGGGAAGCAGAGCTCTAGGACACATTGGTGGGGTTGTCTGTCCAGGGAAGTCTGGTTGGCATCAAGCTAGCATCTGGAACCTGGTGGTTGACAAGAGAGTTAGCATACAAAGCCAAACAAATTGTTGACCAATCATGGACCTAAGGGCTGGAATAGTTCAGATGAAGAGTTGGGGGGGTGTCCTCCATTTTGTAGATAGCCAGTAGGCATATTTTAGTTAAATTCCAAATGGCCTGTGGCTATACTAGTTTTTTTTTTCCCCTGAGCCTGGAATCTGGTATGCAGATGGATCCAAATTATTGTCCAGGGAGATGATGTCATGACTGGAAAAAGGACCAGAAACCTGGATCAGGGAAGAGAGTAACTCCCTAATATGGGAAAGGGGTATAAATATTGTTGACTGTAAATCCTATCACTTTCATGTGATCTGGGGGCCCATAATTAGCTTAGGGAGCCTATGTGACCTCTACATCCCTCTGGATCTGAGCTCACATTCTGTGGTCATGATTTTTTTAAAGCTCTGCAGAAGGATGGGGATGGGCTCGCAGGTTAATAGCTAGTACAATAACTTATCTGTGGAGTCAACAGAGAGTTGCTAAGAGGGGGGTTAAGCAGCAGCCACTGGCTTTGTTAAGCAAGGATAACAAAAGACACTTTCTTGAGACTTAAGTAGCCTCTAGGCTGCTTCAGCCATAGGAAGAGACAGCACAGCAGGTAGCTAAACCCAGAGACATCATTTTGCCATCTGCTGTCATCTGTTTATTTTCCCCAAAGCCAGCACATGAAATACCTTAGAAATGAGTGCAGACAGTGCATTGTGAAGCACAGCCTGGCGTGTTTGCACAGCTCCATTTTGTTATCAGCCTCAGAAATGACCTTTTTGGAAACTCCTGCTCCCTTTTGAGTTTGCAATCTTATCCAGAGCCCCATTATCTCATTAAGTCATTTGTGTGCAGGAGGTTAGCGGCTGCCGTGAATAACAAACCCTCACAGTTTTTTTTTTTTTTTTTGATACATTCCACCTTTCCCACAAACACATTTGGAATAAAACCTATATAAATAACTTAATTAAAGTCAGAGCGCTAATGTCAGGAAGGAATTTTTTTTTTGGACGGGATGGTGCAGGTTGAGTTTTAAAAAGGGCAGAAATAATTTTAGAAACCCTGAGTGGTCCTGTAGCTACTTTATGCTGTATGCGAAGCTTTGCTTCAGCCCAATGTGGGAGATTCTCTCTTCTACCACTATCAAAGCTATCAAACTCCAAGCAGGCGCATATCCTGCTGCTGCTTGGGATGTGAGTTTTCTCAGTGGCAAAATGGAAGAATGCATGGCAACAATGAAGTGTCCTTTTAAGTCAGCAAATAAAATAATGATAAGATGACTATACATCAGGTCAGAATGTAGTTAGAAGTCCCCGAAGCACCCTTTTCCATGGCTTCATTAACCATCTTGGGGATAGAAATTCTTCCTAGAAAATTAGATATATTTCCTTACTTGATCTTAGACACATTTGTTATTTTCCCATATCGGAAAGAGAAGCAAAGCGATTTGGTTTGAGCTAGAATCCACAGCTTTCCTGACTCTGTGCTTTTCAGAGGATGGACGGCCATTTTGTACCATAGTTGGTTTTTCTTCGTCTATGTTTGTGACTTGAATCCTGGCTGACTCTTAGTCATCAAACACCTAATTACAACACTTACTTTTTTCGTGGTAAAGTCTTCAGTTGCAGTTCTATGAGTACTACCATCATACACATTCACACGTGGGATCCTGAAGTAGCTTTGCAAACTCTGAAAACAACTATGTCCAAGTTAGCAGAACTGTCTGTGGACATGTGTGAGAAGGACAGCAGTCACATTTACAAATGTCTCACTAGAATATTTAGGATTGACCAGAAGAGTGAACCTTCTTCTACTTCCTCCCAGTATTAAGTTTCAAAGAAATTGCTGAATTTTAAAGTTCTAAGTAAGGAAGAGTACATGAAGCAATGTTTCCACTGTCCTCACGCGGAGACTCCAGGAAATAAAAAATTACTTAAATTTCCCAGTGAGGTGACTAAGTAAATTCTAGTCTAGTTAGCTGACTTTCCAATGTCTTAACACAAACTATGATAAAGAAGATAAATATTGCTGAATTGTTGCTGTGTGTGTATTAGAGGGGGAGAAAGGGAATTTGTGTAATACTTGGTAAAACTAGTTGCTTATGACTTTTTATTTTAATCATTTTTATTTTCTATTAATAATGAGTTATACAATTATAAAATTACAATATATAGTTCCACAACATAATCTCCACCAAAGTTCTGTACTCCAACTCTCCCTCTTCCCAAAATAAC